>NC_080394.1:49633733-49933733 GCF_028751815.1 Salvia miltiorrhiza | reverse complement strand
TTCCAACGATCTGAGCGTGCACCTCCTTTCCGTTTCTTTGATGCAACACTTTGAGCTCCAGTTTGTGTTATTTCTTCCCCGTCTTCGCCAATAGGAACATCCTCTAACCCATCATCATCTGCATCATCAATATCAATATCCTCTTTCTCAACTCTATTACTATCTTGAACGGTGCGAGAATATGTCATAACAATGTAGGAAACTACAAAACAAAACAACAAACTGAATTTATAAACTGAAAATCCAATATATGTAAATGAAATACTACTTTTATAAATACATAGAGGAAAAATACAAGCTATAGATGAACATATGAAAGCACAAACAAATGCCCACAGGGCACAGACAAATCTAAACAACAAATTCAATCTTTCAGGCTAGCAAAGTGACCTAACGGAACTCATTCCATTGTTAGACAATCCACAAGGGAACAAATATGTTTGTTTTTCAACATTGATAAAAATGGATCCAACATGAAAATGAGAAAACTCAATCTTCAGCTTTTGTGTTTCAATTAAGACAAATTAGTTGATTGACAAACTCAATCTCAAGCACAAAATGAAAAAAAAAGGTGCATTAATTAGTTTTCATCAATCTGTCAAATAAACTGCAAAAATATGAAAATCCAACAGTATATATAATCAATTAAACATCATGGTATGAGTATTCTATGTAGAATTTGCTATTGCTACAAACTGTGATAAGTGTAGCTTGTCATAAACAAACTATAAGATCCAGCCACTCTTTCTACCCTTAGATTTATATATTCAATGGAAACTGAAGAGAGTTGAACAAGAAGATGTAAATAACACAACAATACAATAAATTCTGAAATAATTACTGTTTGAAATCGATGTTAAAAAAAAAAGCATACCTGGTGTCAGAGCTCGGAGGCGGCGCGACGCGGCTGCTGCAGGAGAAAAAACAAAGGACGAAAAGAAGAGGGTCGCGGTGGGGCCGACAAGCTCGGCGGCGGCAGAACAACAAGCTCTGACTTGGGGGCGAAGGTCGCGGTGGTCGGTGGGGGCGAGTGCAGCAGTCGCCACTGCGTGCAGATTCGACGGGAACAGCGAAGGGTCGCCGGTGGGTCGTTGGGAGTAAGAGGGATTCTCGAACAGGCTGGGTCGCTGGGAAGCGGGAGGGAGATATTAGGGTCGCTACTAATTTGTTTTGAAGTATTATTTTATTAAATTTAATTAAATAATTTTGAAATATATATTATTTTTAATCAGGTATTTGGGTATACCCAATACCCGATTTTTCATTCACATTAATACCCGATACCCTGATTTTTGGGGTATCGAGTACCCTATACCCGATCGGGTTCGGGTCGGTATCGGTTACTACCCGATACCCGACCCCTATCTTCCCACCCCTACTCCCCACCACATGAATGTTTTAAAAAAATCATCACTTACCAAAGATGTAAAACCATACCCGATAATCAATCCCACACAAAATTTTAGAAATCCCCAAGCGAAAAATTGAATATATCAGTCGAAAGGAGAACCTCCCCCCCCCCCAAAAGTCATAACATTTGAAACACGTACTCAATGCTTTCCTACAACAAAAATTCTTCGAAAAAATTCAATATTCCTAGAAGATGTATAACCGAATCCATCGTGGATATCGTATTTACCAAAAATTGCGCAAAACCTTACCGACAAGTACCTCCGCATGCACAGAGATATACATGTACTTCATTTGTTCTCAAGAAAATGACGAATGGAGCAGTACATAAAAATGATGCCTTCGATTTTGAATTTCATTTGGGTTGGGGAGGGGACGGGGGGAGGGGGTGGCAAATTTGTCCACACGAAAAGTAATACTAGCATTTAATTGTACATTGGATTATAATTAACTGGAGAGGGGTGGATCTATTTTCTAAGAACAACAGCAGATTTCATGCGGGCCTTGGGTTTTCTGCGAGCCATAGGTATTATTAACAATCCTATCAAACAATGAAAACTCTATAGAAATGTTAATTAGCTCACCTAATAACCCCTATCAAACTGGGTGAAGAGGACTAAAATTAACCCTCCTAATAACCCCTATTAAACTGGGTGAAGAGGACTAAATTGTGCACCAATGTTGTGCTTAATTAACAGTGCTGGGATATCTCTCATCATCATCATCATCATCATCATCATCATCATCATCATCATCATCATCATCATCATCATCATCATCATCATCATCATCATCATCATCATTATTATTATTATTATTATTATTATTATTATTATTATTATTATTATTATTATTATTATTATTATTATTATTATTATTATTATTATTATTTAATGTCATTGTTACTATTATCTTGAATATTTGGTGCAACGCTGACTTGACAGGATTAACTTTATCAATAGAGAGGTATCTCAGCAGCTTAAGCCTGTTCTCGCCTTGGCAACCCAACCTTGGCTCCCAATCTCGATAATTCAGCTTTAGTTCGACTCGGGCAATCCAGCTTTGACGCCCAGCTTTAGTTCGACTCGGGCTGTCACCTCATCAGTTTCGGCTGTCACAGTGGCATTTTCGGCGCCGGCGTAAGAAAAAATCGGTCATCAGACAAATTTGAGACAAAAATGAAAGGTTAAGTATTTAAAAGTAGAAAAATAAAAATAGGTGCAAAAACCAATTCCGTGTAAACGTTAGGGATTTACAGGCAATTAGCCCTTATTTTAATTTTAATTAATCTACTTTTAAGTTTATATAATTTTTAATTATATCTTTTAATTTAAGTAATTTTAATTTATGTAATTATGTTATTTAAATTAAATAAAAAATACAAAAATCAAAATTAATGAATATTAGTCAGTTGGATGAGTCTCCCAAATGCAAGGCATTGACTCATAAGTGGTCTCATCCGTGGATGAGCCTCGAACTGACTCAACATATGTGAATGTTATATTGTTCATACCACTAATAATTGCATTAGTTATTGTTCTAGAATATGACAAAGACAACAAAGTGATGCCCCACTAAAAATTGAACAACAAATGAAATTAAATAAAACAATTAATATATGTATCAACACGATAATTGACAACAAGAAACTATTACAGCAAAAGTAATGTCCCGTCGAGCATAGTATTAGTAATTTATGGTCAAAATTGAAAGAGCAACTCACTAGTAAATACAAGAAACAATTGACAATGAGCTATCAAAATGATATAGTACCTTTTCAGCATATTAACTCCAATAAATTTTTCCTCAATAAGAAAAAACTGCAATAAATTTGTCATTAGAAAATTATGTACATTTTTATTCTAGAGTAAAAGGATACTTCACATACATAAAATTGTTACGTCAGTATCCAAGTCAATAAATTAGTTCGATCCAGATTATACAGATTTATTTTTGGGTTAATTGCATCAAAATACTTTACCTTTTCCCAAAATCTAGTTTTTTGACAATCTTTTTAATTGTAGCAAAAATTTCAACGAGCTTCCAATTTATCGCAATGTTCGTCCGGGAAAAATTTCCGGCTAAATTAAATCTAAGTTGGCAGCCGGAATGCCAACGTGGCATCAGAAATGCCAAATCATACCCCCTCCCCCTCCCACATCACCCTCTCTCTCTCTCTTCCCCCATCTCTCTCGGCAACCACCGTCGCCATCTTCCTCCGCCTCATCTCTCTCCATATCTCACCATCTCACAGCACACACACAATAAGAACTCCTCGCCTAGACACAACCTCTCTCGCCGTTGCAATCTAAAATCCGATGACTACAATGGTCGGGTGAAGCCAACCTCCGTTGCTTCTCTCTCTCGGCCTCTCTCTCTCTCTCTAAAACACCCAAAGCCACCGCAGACTTCGTCCCCATTCCTCCTATGAAATCCTAGATCCTCTTTTCTAGGACCTCCGTCTGCTCGCTTCCCCTTCCCACATCCCCCACTGCCGGCGAGCGAGGACCGACTTTTTCTGGGACCTTCACTGCGCGAGGTTTTCCGGCGGCGGAGTGTACGCAGTGAGGGCGGTAGAGGAAGTGAGAGAGAGGGGATCTCTTGGCTGAGGTGAACTCGCCGCCGCCGCTCGATTCCTTTCTCTCTCGGTGGGAGATGGGGGAAGGAGAAGCGTCCAACGGAGGTGAGAGCCGATGGTGTGGCGGTTGTGGCAGATCTGGAGGAAGTGAGAGAGAGGGTGAGAGCCGATCGGGAGAGGGGGAACTGGGAAGGGGATGGGGAAGAGAGAGACAGAGGGCGATGTGGGGGCGACGTGGGAGGCAGAGGGGGTGTGATTTGGCATTTCTGAGGCCACGTTGACATTAGAAATGCCAACTCAGATTTAATTTGACCGGGAAATTTTCCGGGGACGGACATTGCAATAAATTGAATGCTTGTTGAAAATTTTGCTACAATTAAAAAGATTGTCAAAAAATCAAATTTTGGGAAAAAGTCATGTATTTTAATGCAATTAACTCTTTATTTTTTACTACATTAATAATTTTTTTTCTGTGGTATTCAAACCTCTCTACAAATTATACTTCATCTCGTTTCAAAAAAAGATACAGGGTTTTTTTTATATTATAAAAAGGTCCCTATAATAGTAGTAATTGTAGTATAGCCCTGAATAAAGTTAGAAGTCTGCAATATTGCCCACAATCACAACAAGAAGTTAGCAGACATTGTTGGTGAGGTAAGATTGGGAAGCAGAGAGAGAGAGAGAGAGAGGGCTTAAGCAATTAGGCGAAAATGTACAGTGGGTCCAGCGATGGCGAGGCATCGACGCAGCGGAAGATTCCGACGGCGTCTTCAATGCTTTGGGTTCGTAATCTCCGTCGCTTCATTGGATCAGGCGCCGGCCTTGGATCCGAAGCCCTCATGGGTGCGTATCTACTTACAATTGCTTTTTTCCCCCATAATTTCGACCTAGACTGAAAATGTGGAATTATTACTTGCTTGATTCAGAACTAGAGACCAAAAGAATTTTGCTCGACATATTCAAAGCAAAGCAACAAAAGAGCGCTGAAGCTGGCACCATTCCGAGCTTCTACAAGAAGGTATTTTTTGGAATAAAAATAATAAATTAGGCTTTATGTTGTGTTTTTTTATTTTTTTTCGATTTCAGAAACCGGAAGAAGGTTCTATCAGTCATAGGGTGCAGAGGCTGGCCAAGTATCGTTTTCTCAAGGTATTTGGTATGAATTTGTGTTTTGCTACTTGCAGATCTGATTTTGTTTCAGTATGTCAGCATTCTTTCCGTTGAGATGTTGTTTCTGTTTAAAAAGTTCGTTTTGGTTCTTATTTTTTGGCTCAAACAAGAACCTGCTTGCCCTTTAGATGTCCTTGGGAGGTCATGTTTATAGTACCGCTGATAATCAGTTGTTTTTCCTATTATGGGTTGCTTGACTTGGATTTTTGATGTATAACTAGAATTCACTCTTTCCTCCAATCAGAAACAATCTGATCTCTTGCTGAATGCTGATGACTTGGATGCTATGTGGGTTTGCCTGAGGGAAAATTGTGTAATCGACGATGCCACTGGTGCTGAAAAGGTTACTGATTGTTTGCTTTCATTTTCTTCCTTAAGACAGTTTGTAAATATTTCTGTTGTGGTATATTTGGAGTTCTAAAGCTTTATTCTCTACCTTTGCTGCACGGATTTATCCACCAGACATATGCTATTATAGATACTTAAAATGTTTATGTACGTGGTAAAGAACTGTTGAAGGTTGCAGTATGTCAAATAGATTCGTATAGTGTAATACTAATAGTTTTTGTCTTTCGATTGTTATTCTCTGAAATATCAGATAGTTATGAACTTTGATCACATAAATACCAATTTCTTGGAACTTTAATCATCACATACTGAGTATTCAGTTAATATGAGATGCACTTAGTATAGATCTTGCCTGACTGCAATATGCAAATTGATCTTCTTTTTCATTTTATAGTGTCAAGCACTGTGTGTTCTAACCATATGCTGTTAGTAAATGACATTATCTGGCATGTATTTGCATTGTGGAATCATAGTTGCATTATTCTTAACTTCTTTTTCAGGGCTTCCAACGGGGGTTTCCTCATTTTGTTCCGCTACTGTCTCTTGTACAGTTATCTTTGAATCGTCAGTTTCTATCTTCACTGCATCAGATAATCTGATGCTTGTATGATTGGTTGTAACATGTTGGACTGAGATATAGTTTTTCTTGCAATTGTTTAGATGAATTATGAAGACTTCTGCCACATAGCCTCCGTATGTACAGAACAAATTGGCCTTAAATGCCGGCGCTTTTTCAGTCCCTCAAATTTCATGAAGTTTGAGAAAGATGAATCTGGACGAATATCCATCCTCCCTTTCTACCTCTATGTGATGCGCACGGTAAAAGCTTCTGCTCCTTTGGTTTCTGTGGAAAATTTAACTGTGCAGCCCTCCCCATCTCATCTAGATGCATAGCATATTAACTTGGTCCTTGTTATTTTATTGGTTCTGTTTACCTCGATATGGACTAATACAAGTATACAACCAAATGCATGAAACTAAATTGACAATTCAATGAAAGATAGCTAAAATATGAAAAATATTAGATTTTATAAAACATAGTCGCACAATGTTAAGTGCCCTTAAACTGCTAATACCTTTATATTTTCTAAAGCATAAAATTTGGCAACATGTTGTAGCTTACTTCTCTGCTCTTTATGAGCTACAATTATGTTGAAGTTGAAGACTTGTTAAGTTTCTGAGAGAAGTTTAATAGCAATGCCGATATTTGTTCTCGACTAGAATTTCTTTTGAAACAGATTAAAGTTTGGCTATGTATTCTCCTAATGTGCATTTTAGCGATTATGATACTGGTACAGAAAATAATAAAATGCAGTAAGTATATCACTATATAGCATTGGTGATCTTATCTAGTTATTCAAAGATGTGTGAAAAGGTGAGATGACCCAGGTTTCCACAACTGTTATTTGAAGATAACAAATCAGTAACAAGCATTCTTTATGCGATGTCTGGAGACAACTTCCAACAGAAATTTGAAGCTTTTTGATGATTAATTGGTCCTTCAAAACTTAACTGACATAGTTCTTGCTAAATTGCCAATTGGAAGTCTCATATTTCATATTTCTCAGCTCCTTGTTTCTCTTTCCACTAGTTCTATCACTATTTACAGTATAAATTTTTCACTGTTGCTATGGATGCCTTTCAGTTGAGGGTTCTTTTGGGTAAGGAATTGTTCAGTAACTGCAGTATGTATATTAAATGGATGAGACCAGGTCCTGAGATGCTTGCATGCAAAGATTCTTAATTATGAAATAATGCTTTGATCACTTGACGTCCAGGTTTCTCTCACTCAAGCCAGAATTGATATGAGTGAGCTCGATGAGGATTCGGATGGCTTTCTTCAACCTCACGTATGTTCATTGTACTTTTTGAAGTTTTGATTTTGATTGGAATTCTTTGTTGACTACAAACTCAAATGTTCTAACTTCCCTTTTTCTCTATGAACAGGAAATGGAGAATTACATCGGAGGTCTTATTCCCAATTTGGCTCAGTTGAGGGACATGCCTGCTGGTTTTATGCAAATGTATTGTCGCATAGCTGCCCACAAATTCTTCTTCTTTTGTGATCCACATAAGCGAGGTTGGCTTCAGTTCTAGTAGTTGGCTTGCTTCTAAAGTTGTCCCTGTCTAATATGCATATAAATACTGATTGTTGATATCAGGAAAGGCATGCATAAAGAAAGTCCTCCTTAGTAATTGCCTTCAAGAGCTAATGGAATTGCATCAGGTAATTTTTAGTATTATTTGAAATCAATTCAATACCTGATGAATGAAATTTCCTCTGTAATTTATTCTATTTCAAATGATTGCATTTTGACCTTGGTTTTATAGCCTGAATTCTTTAGTCCAAAAATCTGCCTGCAAAGTAGCCAATTCATGTGGTATTCACTATTCAACTCCAGCATTTAGATAGAAGTCTTCATATCTTTTTACCTTTCTTGCATTAAAAAGCTAGAGCATCTCAAGGCATTTTGTTGCTCAATTTTTCCTTCCCCTGTATGTCGTGAATATAACATTATTCTTATCTTGTATGTACACTAGGAAAGTGAGGAAGAAGCGACAGATACTGAACAAGCTGAAAACTGGTTCTCATTGACATCTGCTCAACGCATATGTGGTTTGTTCTTTGACCTTACTTTTTGTTTCAGAAATGTTTTTCCTCACAGTAATATCTTCATGTTTACAAATATAAGCATTTAAGGCGGTATCTGTTCTTGTATCATGTCTTTTATCATATTACTACAAGAGATTTTGTTTCAATCCTAAATTTCCAATTAATATTCGATAGCCCGGTTTAAAACTAAAATATTTTGAACATTTATCTCTTCCATCACATTCCAGCCAAACTTTCAGGCATATTAAAACTTGCGAACTTCTATTATCTATATACAAGATTTTGTATTAATCCTAGCATATTAATGCTTCTACTATTTCAAAGTTGTGGCAAAGTAGTTCCTGAAGATTCAACATGTAAATTTGTTCATTCTTGCATTTTAATATTTCTTGTTGGAATTAGGTACTTCTTCCTCTTGGCTAGAGACTCTAGATTTCAATTGTAACTCTTATAGTACTTGTGTTTTTGTCTTGTTTTTCGTCATTATAATTTAACTTTGTTTCTCTATACTCTACTTAGTAAAGTCTGAAGTGTACATTGGGTCCTTTTTTTTTTTTTTTTTCTTCTTTTGTACTTTGTAGCGTTCGTTTCTTAGTGCTAAATGTCAACCCATCTCCAGTTCCTGTTTCTCTGTTCATTAATGAACAGGAACGAAAGCCATCCAGTGGCTTGAACCTTTCCATGTTACTCTTCTCTTTCCTCCAGAATTAAGCTTTTCCTTAAACAATTTTATTGACTTATATAATTTTCTTTTGACTGCCTGTTTCTGGGGTTGGAAACTGGCTTTGATTCCTTGATAATTTTTTGTCGCCTATTTCAGATGTTTGTTTTGTTTTTATTAGAATATTATATAAGTGCTGGAATTGGTCCTTGCAGATATGTTCCTCGCTCTTGATAAAGATATGAGCGGATCACTGAGCAAACAGGAACTTCGAGATTATGCAGATGGGACATTGACAGATATTTTCATTGAAAGAGGTAGGAACCGACTGTATCCTCTAAAAGCAAAAACTACAAAAATACCTCTATTAATTGAGAAATTTGTCCATCCACAGCCAATTATACATTTTCTTCAGTTGTTTGGCATGATAATTCAATTTGCTGCATATTTTTCAACACCCTTCCACATTATAGTTAGCATCATTGTTACAAATTCATGTTTACCATATTCCGTATTATTTCTTTTCGTAGTCAACTTCAATAGTTCTTTTTATCATTTTCTTATCAGTGTTTGATGAGCATGTCCGACGTGGCAAAAATGGTAATGGTAATGCTCGCGAGATGGATTTTGAGAGTTTTCTTGACTTTGTTCTGGCTTTGGAGAATAAAGATACTCCAGAAGGATTAACATATTTGTTTAGATGCCTTGATCTTAATGGGAGGGGATTCCTCACGACTGCTGATATTCACACATTATTCAGGTTTGGCTTTAAAGTGATTGTTTTTGTTGCTGAAGTGTTTGGAGTATTTGTTACGTGCACCTTGATTTAAGAAAAAATAATAATAATTTGGAAGTAAAGAAGGGTAGCATCAAGAGCTATGAATGTTTCCTGATTCAAACTTCCAACAAAAAAAGCTGCTGGAATTCCTGCATGTAGCTCTTGAGCACAATCTACATGTCTCAAGTTGCCAGACACACGAGCTCGGGATCTTCCCAAGAATTTTTATGTTGTTAATATTATATATTGTATGATACTAAAATTTTCCCCATTATGGAACAGGGATGTTCACCAGAAATGGATTGAAGGCGGCAACTATGAACTTTGTATCGAGGATGTGAGGGATGAAATCTGGGATATGGTCAAACCAGCCGACCCGTTGAGAATAACCCTAGCCGATCTACTTGCTTGCAAACAGGGTGGCACGGTTGCAAGCATGCTAATTGACGTGCGTGGATTCTGGGCACATGACAACAGAGAAAACCTTCTCCAGGAAGAGGAAGAACCCGAAGAGGAACAATAGGCTTCATCTTCGGAGCCACTTGTAGTAATAACACATGTTGCAGATAAGGTGTGATTTTTCAATGTGTTTAACGTATCATAACCAGTAGGAAAATTGTGGATTTGTCAGCTAGGTTTGAAGAAGAAGACTAAGTGCTGAGAATTATATATGTATAGAATTATCATGTACTGTAACTGTTATATCACTGTCGAGCTAACTTGCAATCTATGATTTTATTAACAGTTGGCAAATTTCTACATCTCAAGAAACGCAACAGAATCTTCCCAATTTGCAAAATCAGAAATAAATGTGAAACAATGGTTACATAGTATCCAAAAAGGGCGTTTTACAATTGCGAATGAGTAGTGTATTTGGAACAACATTCCTACTTGCCTACCTTTAGACTAAACAATAATAAGACAAATAGGAAAGGAAAATTAAAAACCCTTCCCACAACATGGCACTCAGTAGGAGAAGAAGGCCTACACTAAACCTGTGTTCTACTCTTAATCGATCGCTATAATTTACTTCGAAAATTCCAAAACAGAAGGAAACATATGTGCATCTCCAATTGAATTCAGGTGCATTACTGTAGGAGATTAATCAGATCACATTGGCATCTATCATATTTAGTTTACAACATCCTTACTTGGAGATCACTGCTGGAGTTCTGAGTCAACGACATTCTGCGCCGTCTTATTTTTGACCTGGTAGCGGTGAGCCATCTTCACCTGTCCCCCTTGCCCTGCTGGTATTGAAGTCTGCTGCTTAGAATACATTTCTGTAGAATCGGCTGGACGTTTACTGATCCATTTAGGAGGCGGTGATGGAAGCGGACCTGTGTGCTGTGAGAGTTGAGCAGTGGTGTGTGATATCTGAACAGAATTTGATGATCTTGAAGATCCACCAAGTGGTCTGCCTTTGGAAGAACCACCTTCTATAGTTAATGCAGACATGCCACCTCTCAGGTCATGATGCTGTTCTTGATATGAATATCTGTCTTGTGCGTTGTAAATTGGCCTGTTGATTTGCAAGTTATTTGGGGAGCCAACGTATCGAGCACTTCCCATCGGAGCGTGAGGGTTGTAGTGGACATTAAAAGAGTTTGGATCATTATAATATCCCTGTTCGTTATAACCAGAACGACCATACCCAGATGGCCCAGCTGCTCTTGGCCTATAAGATGCCTGACGATTCGGGGAATATTGGGTCTCTAAAAATCCCATTTCATACCCAGGTGGTCCAGCTGGCCTCATCCTATTGGCAACATGATTCCCGTGGAAATTGCGAGGATTCGTGCGCTCTGGCTTTATGTTCAATGTGTTGTGAACCAGACGATGAGCAGCTTCTCCCAAAATAGGACCAGATATTGCCCCATAAACCTGTGGTCTGTAAAACACATACGATATGGATAAGGGTGATAAGGGAACTAAACCAATCACAATTCCAGATCTTACTTCATTCCTTAGGATCCAAAAAGCAATTTTGAATTCAGGTTCGATAATATAAAGCTCAAAGCCAAGAAAGGGATTTTTATACTCTGCTGAATGAAATTGGATATTATGTACTCCCTCCGTCCCGGCTTTTGGTATCCAGTTGAGAACGGCACGGGTTTTAATAAAGTGATTGATGTGTTGTGAATGGAATAAGGGTCCCACATTTTATGTGAGAGTTAAAATAATTAAAGTGGAGTAAGGGCCCCACCTACTTTTACCAAAAATAGAAATGGATACCAAAATGTGGGACGGCCAAAAAAGGAAAGTTGGATACTAAAAGCTGGGACGGAGGGAGTATAAACTATGATTCTCAGAATAAATAGTTTCGGCAATTACTACTCCTTGTTGTCCATGTATGAGTTAATACCTATCTTTGCCTAGCTGGTGCCTTCCACCGTTGTCTTCATGCCATAATGTTGGGGTTGGTTTTATGTCAAAAGATTTCACTATCTGCAATTAAAATATACAACTAGTTTCAGCATGGAAAAGATAGAAAGTATACTTATATATGGAGTAGAACACAAAAGCAGCTATTCTATTTCAAGCTATATGCTACCTTAACCCATCATCGACCAACTCATACGTATCAAGAATAATAAATATAGATACAAACAAAACATTGGGATGAACATTTGGCATGATTGCTGATGTTTGAGCATTAGTAAACACACTTTGGCTTGTCAAACCCTAGTGCAACTCGACAGAAAACTACTGATAACTATTCATTCACAGTTTTCACTGTAAATAGTTACAATGAAAGGGCAGTCCAAAATTTTATTCAGCAGTTCAACTCCTAGTTTACTATACATTCACAGTTTTTCCAGTCAAGATTCTGAAGGATTCCCATCATGATAAACTTGTTATTATTACTACTTCAATCAATGTAAAATTTAAAGACGAAGGTGAGGGTCTATATATTAGGAAAATGCAAGAAAATTCGAGGAGTGTGGATCACGTCTTCTCAATTTAATTTAACTTTGTTGTTCATTTGTTAGTGTCAACCTTTAGTTATTAAATTAAAAAGGTGACTTCACTGAGAATAAAGTATAGATAGCAATTTGATAGTTATGCTCTAGTTCCAATTTAAATTTGCTAACTTCACAGAACTCAACTCTCTTTTCAAGTTGCATGGCATGGGTAACATTAAAAAAAGATCTTCACTAATTAGGAATCACCATTGTTGAAAAACGCTGAAAGTTTGAGATTTTTTGTCATCTTTTCGTCATCGAATTTTGTATAGCGGGACATTTTATGGAAAAATTTAAAAGTTCGGGATTTTTAGGAGAAAATGAAAGTTCGGGACATTTTATGGAAAATGCTGAAAGTTCAGGACATAAAACATTATTAACCCTAAATTGAATTACAAAATCTCTACGATGCATCTAAGATCAAGAGAAATGGCCAAAGTTGAAGAATCATACCTTTTGTGGCATATTAACACCTACAGGAGGCTTCGGAATGTGAGCATGAGGCGCTGGATTGAGATATGTGATATTTCTGAAAAAAATGGATTAGCTCATTCAATTTCTGGTTCACTAGTATGCAAAAATCTGGGTGGAAGGCCTCATAGCACTTACATGGCTTGATTGTCAGTGATGTCTTCCAAACCATAAACTGGTGATGGAATAACTTTTTTCAAGCCATTCCTTTTAGTTAACCACAAAAATCCATTCATTCCAGCACTGAAACAACCAGACAACAGAAAAAGATTCATATTGCAGAAAACTGATGACATATAAGATAAAGTTTCATCATAATAGAGACTAACCTCGCAGCAGCATCAACAGGCCATGGGAATTTCTCAATGCCAGAGAGACGATAGTAGAAGGTAATTTGAGCTGCCAATGGGTGACGAGGATGAACATACAACAAATCGAACATGACACTATTCCGAAATTGTTCTTCCTCCTAAGGAAACAAAAATATGCCTCAGCATTTCTTTTATTGTGTCAATGATAAAGAAATTTATTTATTGTGCAAAACTGAAGTTCCAGCCATTGTATCAGCACATGGCATGGTTATGCACACTGTTATGCTTCGTTCGCTCCAACTATATTGGATTCACAATATCCTTCATTGACGTTCAGCGTATTATAGGGGAAGTACTAATCATGTTTTGGTAGAATATAAGAAGAATGATTGTAGGAATGAATGATCGCCAGCTAAAATTTTAAAGCTGTAGCTAATAGAAAAAACATCAGCTCAGCCCCTTCAATCGTACTCGGTGCAGGGGCATAACCTTGAGGAGAGAGCTTAGTTACAAAATACAAAGACAGATGAAATGAAGCCAACTTTTGCATAAACTGTCTGGACATATCCTTTTTGTTCGCCACAACATATTTTACTCTAAAACACAAACTTTTAATGTAAGATCTCCACGAAGATGGCAGACATATGTGAATCACTTGCTTTTTAATTCAAAAGTTAATAATCTTTTGGACATTTTGATTGTTTCATTTCAATTCATAAATTAATCGTTAGTTACTAGAGACCAAATGGGTGCAAAGCTTACAGACCGTTAAAGTATCCTCAAGCTTCTTGGTCTCAGCAAGCAACTTCTTCTCATCAATGAATGGCAATTTGGCAACACCCTAAGATTTTGGCAAAGGACATGTTAGTTTTTGCCAAATAGATCAGAAGCAAATAATGTTTTAATTATATGAAATACCTGCCAAGCGAAGCGTTTTCCGTTCATGTCAATTTCAAAATCTGGTCACGAGAATAAAAACAAAATAAGTATGGTAAGCTAATACATATATGTAAAAAAAGTTCAATAGACAAATGACTTTACCATTTGGATAGAAATCAAGAATAGGTGATGCAGGATCAGTCATCAACCTCCTGTATCTTTCAGGGAGAGCAGTAGAACTGTGCACAACAAACATTGAAGAATCACGACAAAGACGAAAATAATCAGATACAAACCAATCGATCATCAGACTGTAGAAAAGGTGAAGTACCTTGCAGCTGGTAGAGTTCCCAATAACTGATCAAAGGGTTTAAATGGCTCCCCCGGAAAGAAGGTTATCTCCAAATCAGCTAAGCCTTGAAGATCAGATGCAAATGGAGCATAATGATATGGATAGTACCTGGAAAAAGAACATCACATGGTCAAAGTTTACATGATTGGGGAGGGAAAGATACAAATTATTAGTTACTTTGAAATGCAAGTATATGCATTAAAATCCAAGTATTCCAGCTCAGGATTAATTTACTGACATGAATTTTACCATTACTTCCAGTCAAGAATTCAGGATTAACAAATAACGATTTGATGCATTTAATCTTTCGAAAAAAACGACATAAAAAGACCAGAAAGTGAACGTTGCATTTAAATGTCTCTTTTGGCTTCATCAATTATTAATAAACTGAAGCATGATCCAAGCCCTTGTAGTATTTTAACTATCTTCACTACCATAACTAGATCATTAAACACCGGCACCACTATCTGCAAGAATAAAGATAACAACAATCTCTTACAAACGATATCATGCAAGGGAGACACAAGTACACACCATTGCCATGAGCAGACACCTTGGTAATAATAGCGGCAAACCCAACACAACCCTTCCACGAACTTCAAAACCTGGACAAATAAAAAAAGTTAGCTTTACATAATATGTTGGTGAACTATAGATGCAGCTAAGCATAAGCGAGGTTGGTATGAGAAGGATGCAAGACAGTTCTGATGTCTGTAAGTTTTGACTAGATCCGATTTCCCTTCATAACAGCCTCTTTTAAGGTGGACCAATTGCTTTTTACTGTGGTCCATTTTTCTACCACGATCCTACTTTGACACCAAGAAATGAGGTTTTTTTCTAGAAATGTATTATCACATTCATTTGTTTTTCATTAACAAAGAATTTAATCCAAAAAAGTACTTAGTTATCATCACCAACTCCCCTCATGCTACTTCTTGGGTTGATAAATGAAAGGAACAGTCAACAAATTTAATATGAGATGAACAACTTCACCCATTTTACACAATAACTCTACCGTCAGAAAGATGTCTAAAAACTGCAATGAAATTAGACTAAAATGTTCAAATCATCATCTAACAATTGATACATATACTATAACTAGCAGAAAGAGCGTATGTTGTACGCATAATTAATGTTATTTTATTTAATGAGAATAAAAATATATAAATATAATACTTATTATATTTAATTTTCAATTAATAATTTGATCTATTTAATACACAACACTGGCATATGTGTAGGGATGGGTTATACTGAGAATGCTATCTTTTGTAAGAAATGAGACTGGTTGCATAAGCCAGTATATAGTGTTGCATAAGTTACAATATAATACTGCATAAAATTTTTACTCGAATCCTAAAGGGAGCGAAAATTTGATCTAATTAATTGAATTTCATTATGCAGTCATTACAAGCCATTACAAGCAGCTTATGCAAATTACAAGCATTTTATGCAACATATATACTGGCTTATGCAATCATTCTCCATTCTCACCATATTTGTCCATCCCGGTATAAACACTTCTTAACATATAAAATACGAACTAGCTAAAATGTATGAATTCTATTTAGAACACGTATGAATTCGTTATGTAAATGTATGAATTGCAAAAAATAAATTTTTTGTTACCCATAAGATTTGAACTCCGGACCATGAATTCACCGTAGATCTTGACGATCTAAGGGCTGAAAATAGTTCCTATTTTATATTCTAAAATGTGTTTTTATTTTAGCTCACCCCTATATATATATAGATATAGATAGATATATATATGCCAACATGATATGATCCGTCAAGTGCCTGATAGGGAAGCACATTCTTAAGAGGTGGAGTTTATACAACGGCGCTTGCATACACATATAGGGTTATGGAGGTGAGAGAGCTAGCATGGCAGTAAGTGCGGGGTTCAGTGGCAATTGGTAATGGCTATAGAGGCACGTGGTAGTTGAGGGGGAGACTATAGACGAACCAAAAAAGATAGGAATGCATTTCAATCTAGAAATGTATAATAGAAAACAAAAGTATTTCAATCTTGGAATGTATAAGTTTAGCCACTTCCATAAAAAGGTAGTAGTCTTTCTGCCAGGGAGACAGAGATACTTTTCATACAGAAAATCTTCCCAGTCAATCACCAATTCCTAAAATTACCCGCCACCCCACCCCAAAACTAGCCTCCCTCTCAAAAAACTCATCATTCAATTTGTTTACAATGTGTTCCAATGTAATTAATCTATGGCATCTGAAATATATGCTAATCATGTACGTTCAGAGAGGGGCTCGAAGAACAAGTGAAAATGATGCTCACCCCTAACCCTCTAGCATGAATTATGAGCATTGTAAGAGGATGACCTAGCCGGCTAGCCCTACCTGATTAGGTGCTTACTTCCTTGACAATCTAAACGGGGACAGAGAGAAAGGTCAGATCAAAGTGAAAAAGTCACAAGAGGAAAGGAAGAGGGAGTCCCTCGACGCCGATTGCTTAGAGTGTGCCCATCGAGCAGAGCAGCTTCCTTTATGTACATCACTAGTACATCACAGGGTTCCATTTAAAAAACCTACTGTCAGTTAGCAGATTGACTAGAAATACAGGCACTTTGGCCTACCTCAGTGTGTTGTGGCCTGGTAAATTAGAGCATACAAAAAATCATAATTTTTGTGATTGTGGATTGTAGCAAACCACTGAAACTGAAGTTCAACCTCCTAAACGTGTTGCGACCAAAAAGTGAATGTTTTTCTCATTAATATTCAAAGAAGCATAAGAAAAGGGGAAAAAAAATCTGAAAGTTGTCAAGGAAGAGAGGAAAGATATGAAATAAAAGAAATGCAATAACTAGTATTTTATACTTTTAACCCAAAAAGTGGCAAAGAAAATGTCTTAATAAAGGTCATAAAAAGACGCTAACTGATTTCAGTTTGTGCAAATTTTTATTTGAGCTGCATTTTATAAGTATGAATAAGCTTTCATTAGGTAAGCACAAGAAGTTTTCGTGGAAAAGAGGCAATTGGAAGTAGCTTTCTGCAAGGCAAACACAACATTTAGGTAGTAAAAGGCAATTACAAGTTACGACACATCAAATACACCAAAGACATTATACAGAAATTTAAGTGATCATAATAGCTTTTCAATGTCAATAGGGCAAGAATCTATAGAGAACTGTAAAGTTTTCCATGGAGCAATTGGTGCTTATTGCAATATTTAATATATAAACTTCTGGTAGATTTATAGAGAAAAAAGCATAGCCCAACCCACAATCTAATACAAAATAACAGAGAACTGAAATTAATTGATGGGTGTACTTACCACATCTTTTCGTATTTCATCAATCTTCTGCGGATCAGATGTACCGAATTTCTCAGAATAATACCTTTCTTTATATCCAGGCTCCCCCAACTTCACCTGAGAGGGGAGAAAAAGTCGGCATGTCATTAATACAAAGCCACTGCCTTGATACATTTCCAACGGATGGATCAGCATAGAAGAGAATTATTTTTTCCGGACACATGATAGCAAATAAAAGTACAATTGAGAAAATCACAGGACCTCTTGTAAACATAAATGATAAGTTGATAACTGCTAGGCCATTACCAAAACTACAAACCAGTTATGAACCCCGTGTATCACTGTCTTCAGTAAATCAGAAGAAGATCGTCTTTGATGTTCACGATTATCATATAATACAACTCGCTCTGTCTGCCTTTTAATAGCTGCCGCGTTACAAGTATGATATATAGTAGTTTTGATGTTCCGTACTGCAGTTATTGTTTTGCTAATGTTATCCAACTCCATTTTAATCAAAGTGTCTATAATTGGATACGGCGTTGTTTCTTGTACTGAAGTTTATTACTATTATGGAAGTGTGTATTCTTACAAACTTTATATACTAATATCCTTACTTATTTTAATTTCTGAGGATAATTACTACCTGAATACACACACACACACACACTCACACACACACACACATATATATATATATATATATATAGAGAGAGAGAGAGAGGATCCAACGAGAATAGCCAAATATGGTGAGATTAATCTATTCAAATTTATCGTGTAAAATGAAAATAATGAATAAATCAGTATAAATCTATGAATAAGCCAATATAAATCTACAAATAAGCCGCTTGTAATGCATGAATAGCAGTTCAAATCTGGATTCGAATCCCGAAGGAAGAGAAAATTTCACTATATTAGCTGAATACGCTATTCGTGCATTACATGCAACTTATTCGTAGATCTATATTGACTTATTCATTATTCTCATTTTCACGAAAATAGACATTCTCACTATAATCTAACCATACATATATATATATACACACACACAACTACTTTGATATAAGATAAAAATAATTTTGTATCTAACGTTCTTCAAAATTATGATAAGATTTATCTACATTTGATCATCGCACGCACGTACCATTTAGCTAGTTAATGGGAACGGTAATTTGAGTTGAAATAGGAGGGAGAGGGAGGACAACAACAGCAGACAATCAAACAAGCCAAACTAGTTATCAAGGCAAACCAGGCATTAAAGCAGACTGTATTCTGATATTGCCACCATAGATTCATAGGTGCCTCTAATCTTACCAGCTCAAGTCGTCAGTCATGAACCGAAATAGAACATCAAGTTTGAGCAAATAGTCTGAAGAAAGGAAGTACCTTGTCCCCTGCTGAAGCATTAGGATTTTGACTAGCCTGCCCCCTTGCTCTTTGCTTCATCTCTTCATTATTCTCATATGCCTGAAAAAACAAGGAAAATGCCAATGCATCATATCTAAGTTATTCGAATGGCGCTAAAGTTAACTAGAAAGAACACCTTATTAGCATTACAAACCAAATAGATCTAAGAAAGCTAATATCAAAAGAAAGTCCTTTTTCGTATGGAAAACTCAAGTTGACATCAGCCACGGATATCATCTTGCAATTAAGAAAAAGGAGGCAGAATATCTGCCATAAACATGCATTATAAAGCGCTAACTTGTCAAAATGATATAGGACATCATTAAGAGACTGCTCTCTGTGAGAAGTCAACAACTCCAACAAATAGTGCTATAGAGTTCCAAAGTTCTCGTATTTTCAGAATAAGAAACTGATGCGTGCCACTTATAATATCCAAGCAGCACCCCCCAAAAAAGTGCTTAAAAGGTGTGAAGTTGTTTTATTTATGTTTTTGCAGGGTAAGGCAACGAAAGCATGACATGTTTTTACTAATGGGTAGAATAAGTTTGAGAGGTCAAGAGGCAAGAAGCATAGAGGAAAATAGAAAAGGACAAAGGAGACAAGAGGATGTATAACATTGCATCTGGAACTCAAAGCTCGAAAATAACAGACTTCAAACCAGGTTACACAATCTAAGAAATTGGAACGACATACACTGAGACTCGATAAACTGATATCTATGAAACTGTATTGTCGGCTAAAAGTCACGAGTCTCACGAATCTGTAACATTTCCAAATGTCTCTTATTTTACCTAAGCTTGGCCTTATATCGAGGAAAATAAGCTAATCTTACTGAGACTCCCAAGTATGGTTTCTAACACTGTTTAACACCATACATAAACATAGAAGTTACAAGAACATGAATTTTGAAATACCCATTTGACTGAAATAAGTTCAGTCACATCAGACACGTAAAGCATGAATAAGGAGACTATAACAATAAAATGCAAAAGAATTCTTGAAATACAATATCCAGTAGTGTATGAAAAGAATTATTAATACGAAACTTCTCCACAACAAACTACTTATCTAGTATCATTCAACAGCAGATTTGCTGTAGGCCGTAAAATTAAAATGCATTTTCAACTCTGTAATAAGGCCGATAATGTTAAAGAGCATGCAAAGGGCGAGAATAGTGAACTAACTACCTGCTGTATACGGGTTCTTTTTTTAAAAATCTGATCTTCATGCACAGCAACTGCCTGAACAAATGTTTCAACCCGGTCCAAGAAAACCTGAAATTTTAGATCCATACCAAGAGCAATGAGAAAGGTCCAGAGCTTAATTTATATAACAAAAGTATTAAACAATACAGTGAACATAAAACTAGCAAAAGACATGCATAAATGGTGCTAAAAGACATTAAGATTACCTCACCAGCATCAGTAAGATAACCACCCATTGTAGCGAATTCCCTTCTATATACAACCATGAGCAAATTTATGGCGCCCTACAGATTGAAAAAGTAAACAAATAACTTAATGGTGGGAAAGAGTAACTGATTAATATATCATGGGTAAACATGTAAGATGATGTAGGAGCATATTCGCTTGAATTTGCCCGTTAAGCCTGAGTAAATAAAATAGGTAGTTGACAAGAGCAGCAAACACATCAGAATCAATTCATCTATACCTCTCTAATTTCCAATGTGGGCATATGAGGAAGAAAGTCATTGCCGACAAAAAAGCATAAAAACACAAAATCATCCACCAGTCTCTCGAAATCAATTTCAAATGGAGGATTTGGAATATTCAGCTCATAACCCAAGTATTCTCGCAAAACCCAGATGTTGAGAAACTGGAAGCAAAATGTAAAAGTACCACAATAAGAATCGCTAATAGAAACTGAACCAGGAGTAACAATGAGACTAGCAACGAGCTTGACTAAGCCTTCAATTACACAACCTGATACTTCTTCTTATGAATGGGAGTGTCATCTGCATACTTCGTACTATCACCGTTGGCTCCCCCGCGACATTCAGCTGCCAGATGGCCTGCTTGGCCGCAGAGAAAGCATTTTTCCTGGTGCCCAGGAAGAGTAATCACCTGCAATATAAGGGGAAAGGGTAAATATAGCTTTTTTAACAGAAAAGAGAACTTTCCATTCAGTTCAGATACAATAGCAACTAACCTCCCTCAGTATTGAAAAGTGGACTTCATGAGTAGCTAATGAGAGCATGATCAGGTCAGCATCCTACTTAAAACATATATTAATGAATGTTTCTCATCAAAATGCAAAAGTCAAACAAACATTAGGCAAGACGAAGAAGAGAAGAATAAGAAAATAAGTTAATGTTTCTCAATGCTCACCAAGCCATATAGACAGTGCCTGGTATTTGGATCAAAACCAGGAATATTGCGCTGTAAACGAATATAAGACATTATTTTGTGCTCACCCTCGCCAGGAACATTTGCGTCAGAAAGAATAACCTTCAAAAATCACCCAATGCCTTGTAAATAAAAAGAGAGAGAGACATTATCCTGAAAACAAAAAATATAGCCCAAAAACAAATAGAAAGAATCACTCCACAAGAAGGAATCACCCCATTTTGAGATACAGCAAGGACATCTTGTAAGATAGTTTCAACCAGACCTTGAGAAAGTGCCATCCAGGAATGCGGTTCAACCTTGACTGCACATAGTATTGAAGGGCTACAGAGAGCACTGCCATAAATGGGGTGCCAGGGGTGATGACATTTGAATCAGATGTTTCCGTCTTTCCTTTTGGCAATAGTTTTTCCCCCTCAAGTTCAAACTCTTTCCTCAACTTTTCTTCTTCAGCTTCCTGGTATTGGAAAATAAGGTACAGAGGGTGTTTAATTTCTAATATGAATATCAAAGTCTACTTAAGTGCACTACTTTCAAATCAGAATACATACAGCTGCTGCAGCATCCTTAGCAGCCCTGAAACGACGAGACCTTTGCTGGTTCATTTTAGCCCTGGGAGCCACACCATCTGTAGAAAGGAAAGAACATTGGTACTTTGTTTGATCCTCAGTAGAGATCATTTTATATTGGCTTACCAATTGCCAAATAAAGGAGCTTTCTTGGACGAACCAATGACAGAACGTGGTCAATGTAATCAAAGATATGTCTAAATACATCCGCATAAGTGGCAGGTGCAGGCTGCAATAGGAAGAAACAAATATTATTTTGAGGCAGTGTTAATACAGAAGAAGAATGTGTTTGCACTCTCAGTAGAGTGAGAACAAAGTTCTATATTGCATGCCTCTCATTTAATTTCATCCCGGGATAATAACTGTCATGCGAGTTGAATAGTTTGTTCAATCAGCCTTGTCATATTACAAGCCAAAACCATCATAACCAAGTAATTAAGTAGCACAAATTCACAGACTCAAAGTAACAGTTATTCACTATTAAACTGATTTAGCTACATTAAAAAATCATATGGTCATCCCTGTATATAGTAAGCTATGTAACATGATAAAACTACTGCCACTCTTTGCCATATTAAATCTTCTCTAACACCCTCACTCTAATAGAAGAAAGCAATCCCCCGAGAAGACATCAAAACAAAGAAATCAACTTTGATATGTAGCATTTCATCATGATTTCGTCTAACTGCTATTATATAACTGCAGCCAATTTCAATCACCATAATCAGAGAAGTCTGGATATGGAAAGGCAAAGTGAGGCCATATTGTATATTACATTGTATATTACAAGCCACACATGATTATATCCTTCTTGATAATACCTTTCCAAAAGCCAAACAATCTCTACATGCACCGTTGCTACAACCTCACATCGCATGATTTAGTAAAGAAATTGTTGTAAACATGAGATTGCAATGAGGAAACGAAAAGCTACCTTGCCTTCAGGGTGGAAACAAGGGTGAATAATACCATTCATATCCAAATACAAATTATCGAACTCAATGCCATTAGGGTTTGGCCTCGATATGTCGACAGGCCGGGGCACACCCCTCTCGTCCTGTCCAGATTCTTCCTCCACCACATCAACAATACACAGCGGGTACCGATCCGCCAGCCACCGGTAAAAGGCCGGAACCCCCATCCCCTCACAAAGCTGATTTTATGGCGATTTCCGTCGGCCGGAAAGGGGATTTCACAATCGAAAACGGCTCAACTTCAGCTCCGACGGTTGCTGTTGTTAGTGATTATTGCTTGCTTCAAAACTTCAAATCGGCAAGAATTGGGGCGTGTGTGCTATGGTATGTACTTCTCCGTGTGCAGCACAAATTATGTGAGCGAATTCTCTTCTCTCTCTACGATAATTTAAGGATGGATTTACAAAAAAGTTAGTAGTATTTTTAAAAAATATACTACCAATCTTGCAGCCTCTTAACTGCTGCTGCTGTAAAAATTACAGTATTTGCAACCGAATCAAGCTTTGACTTTGCATCGACCCTTCCAACATTGACTTCGAACTCCCCCGATTTATCCCTTCCCTCTTCGTGTTTCTCTATACCCAACGCTGTGATTTATTGTGAGAAAAAATTTCTGGCCGTTATTACGTTGAAATTATATTTTGGGATTTCGTATTCGTGTGTGAATGGTGTTGTCGTCCTGCAACCTATTGGGGACCAAAACACTTGTATCTTCCCTTCGCCTCCTCAAAAATAACCCTAAAATTTTACGAGGAGTAATAGTTGGAAAATACTCTAGTATATAGTTTTCCATTGTTTTTAAATTTATAGTACATTATTTTTTTAATTTTATTAATAAATACATCAATGGTTAATTTATTCATTCTTAAATAATATTTTAAATAAATAAATATAAAAGTAAGACATTGTATCCATACAAATAAAATTAAGTTATAATTAAATGCAAAAAAAAAAAATCACACATAATGTCATACATTTTGAAAAACTTCCCTATATACTCCCTCCGTCCACCAATTAACTACTCATTTGGTGGTCGGCACAGAAACTAAGAAAACTGAAAAAAGTGGTGTAAAAGACTAAAAGTGTAATGATAAGGGTTAATTACGTGAAAAATCATGAACTTTGGGCTCATTTCCAAGTTTTCCATGAACTTTTTTTTTATCAAATTTTCCCTGAATTTAAGCTCCGGAACAATTTTGCCATGATTTTGAGCTACCCCCAATTTGAGTGCTGACTTGGCACTATTTAAGTCATCTGAAAGCTGACATGGCACCGCCGATGATTTGAAAAAACGACGTCGTCCGATACTCGTAATACTACGCCGTTTCCTTATTTTTTTCCCCAAAACTGGTATTTAGGTATACATTTGGGGAAATTAAGAGATTGCATCCCCATTTCGTCGCTTAGGGTTTCAGAAGAGAGAAATGAAGTTCACGCCATCTTCCCCCTCTTATGGCGCCTCTTCCATGGCTACATCCGATTCATTCCCTGGATGCACATGCAAACTTCGAGCGGAGATGAAAACGTCGCGAACGCAGCTCAATCCTGGGCGAAGATTCTTGAGATGCTCCAACAAAGAGGTGATTTAGACGTTATTTTCGTTTGAGTTTTTTTTCTGTGCTGTCATCTTCCTTAAAGCAGCAATCTTTATTGTTGCAGAAACAATGTGGCTTCTTTGAGTGGGCAGATCCTGAAGTAAAGCCTAGAATTGAAGATGATTAAGATGAAAAATTGAACTTCTGGATTGGAGGAAGATATAGAAATATATGGAGGAAGATATGAAGCAAATTAGATTGTTAGAGAATGAAGTGAGACTCCTCAGAATGGAGAACGTCAAGAGCAACAAGTTTTCGATGAAAAAGATGGTTATCTGTGCTTGTGTTCTTGGTGTTGTTTGTTTGATGATTCAAACCTTTGTTTGATACGTGTTCTTGGTGTTATTTGTTTGGTGATTCAAGCCTTTGTTTGATAGGGTTTAGGGTGTTATAATGGTATCTATTTTGTAGTGTCATTGTAATCTCATTTACAATGATGATGACAATGAATTTCTATGGATTTCAATGGATATATGCAAAGTATTCTTCAATTCCATATCTGTTTTTTGACAAACTTATGGACATAACATATACCAACAAACTTCTTATTAAGTGTTAATCATAACAAAAGACATCAAATAAAGTAGCTAAAGCTTGTTTAAGTGTTAATCACTTTACATATCAGCAAAATGCTTGCACAAAACAACATCAAAACAACACCAGTATGCTAGCAGAACATCATCAAAACAACAACAGATTTTCTTCAAGGATTAGATTGGGATTCTTGTGTGGGGCCTTTCATGAATATCTCTTCTCCCCTTGGGATTTGCTGCAGTCCACTCCGATATGCAATATATGAATTGCCTGTTTGCTCTCCACAGTAAAGTCATATTCATTTGCTTGCCTACAATGAATCATTTAATATAGCTCAAATGCAAATGGAATAAGAAACTTAAATGCTACTCAAATATTATCAGTTCAAATAGTTTTGGGATATACCTCTTGCCTCTCCATTGTAATATCCCTACCCCTGCCCTTAGCCCTGCCACTGCCACTTCCCTTGGGCCTGCCCCTTCCTCTTGATGTAGCCTCTGTGGTATCAGTAGGGTTTGTTAGGATTGTGGCTTCTGTTGGTTCAGGGATTGGGTACTTTCTAGGGCGTCCAGGCTTCCTCTTCTCACCATTAGGTTTCTGTACTTCATCATTCTTACATCCTCTAGAATTATGACCAACTTGTAAACACCTTTGGCATGTCATCATACAACCTATCTTTCTCAGCCTTGAAGGCTGTTTAGGGTCCTTCTCATCTATGTATCTTCTTCTCTTCTTCTTTGGTCTGCCGGGCATGATCCTCACCTGTGGAGGTTGAACTGGATATCCCTCAACCTTTGGCCACAACCTCTCACCATTGATTGGCTCAAGTGGGAATGAGTATGCCCTCAAATAAGTCTTTGTGATCAAATAGTGATGCACATACACGGCTGGATCCTCATTCATAAAGTGAATAGTAGAAATAGCATGTATACAAGGTATACCAGTGATCTCTCAACCTCTACAATTGCATGTCTTCTCAGAAAGAGAAACAATAAACCAATCATCTTTGTTTGACACTTCAAACTTTCCTCCTAGCCCAGGGTGAGAAATACAATACCTAGCTAGTGATTTAAGTTTCTCAAGTTTTTTCCTAACAGCTGGTGTAATTGTATCAGTGACAGTCTGCACATGTTGTAACTTCTTATATTGTCTTTCCCTTAACCCACTTCTAATTTCCTCTAATATATGAATGATATGTTTCCCCCTAGCACTCAGAATATACCGATTAAACATTTCTAACACATTGTTATCCATCATGTCACTCACACAACAAGTTGAAATGAAAGCCTTACAAAACCTGGTAGGATCTCTGTTCAGCAGATCATCATATGTCATCCTATTTTCAGTTTTGAGAGTCTCCATTACTGCATCACATTCCTCTGTGTATGTGGCCCTCATTGCTTGCCAGAATATGTTCTTCAAGGCAACACCTTTGAACTGCTTTTATCAGTTCATTTAGACATGCCTCCCTCACCGCTCAAATACATCATGGCAGCGGAGGGGTGGCGTGGGAGAATGCTACCGCCGCTCGGATGAGCCGAAATAGGGAGCGGCGCTTGGTTAGGGTTCGCAGAGGGGCAGTGCTTGGTTAGGGTTTGCAGAGGGGCGGTCGCGCCCCAAATATCCTTCAACCCCGTCGCGGCAGTCCCAGGAAGTCCGCGACAACCACCCGCGTTGGAGGAGGGTTCGCCGGCCAGAGAAGACGCGGCGGGCCGGGGTGGAGGAAGGGGAGGGTTCTGCGCAGGGGGAAGATGACCGATGTTTTTTGAAGAAAGAGAGAGAGAGAGCCGACGGGGAGAGGGGATGGGGGGAAAGGGGATGTGGGAAAAGAGAGAGAGATAAAGGGTGACGTGGGGGGAGGGGGTGTGATTTGGCATTTTTAAATTTGAGTTAGCATTCCGACTGCCAACTCAGATTTAATTTGGTCGAAAAATTATTTCGGACGGACATTGCTATCAATTGAAAGCTCGTTTAAATTTTTGCTACAATTAAAAAGTTTGTCAAAAAACCAAATTTTGTAATAAGGTCGGGTATTTTGATGCAATTAACCCTAATAATAATAATGACAATCTACTTTTCATTGATTTAATCAAATGCTAAAATGTCCAGTCAAATTTCGGTTATCTGTGTTATTGGTTATTTTTGGCAGACAGTATATTATTTTTATTCCACAAAAACAATCCTTAATTTCCAGGATGTCCAAACTTCAGTCCAACTTAATAATTGGAAGTGCATTAAAATATTCTTTTACTAGAAGAATCTTATTTAAAACTTGTGAAAATGATATGTGGAACAATAAATAATGATGAAATAGACTAATTGCATTTAAATTATATTTTTGAAGAACATTTAATGTATTTTCTTAGTTTGTGTATAAATTAAAAGTGGATTAGTTTCGCGCGCGCGGAGCCTTACAAAAAAAAGAGTAATGATATTCATACATATTATGTATATACATCATTGGTTATTTTTGTCAATTTTACATTATAGTTAATTAATAAGTTTTCAATTAATCTTAAATGAAATAATACTTTACATAATTACCCTTACGAAGTAATCAAGGAATAGATTGAGATGTTTCTATTTGAAATTTTGATTTCCAAAACTTTCCTTACCAATAACATACTTTATTTCCATATATTATTGTTAGGTCCGGAGGGTCTCGAATAGGTAAAGGGGGGAATACACCTATAGGCTATTTTTGTTCGAAGAACCAAAACGAAACTTCAAACACAAACTGACTCAACCTGTTTACTGAAAAGAGATTTGACCAAAACAGGGTTGACGACTGATACTGAATACTCTTCAGTAAAGAGTTATCAGTTAAGTCAAGGACATTAACTGATACACGTAAAGCTTCAGTCGAGTTTGATAAACAGAGATATGTTATGAATCTTACTGACTATCAGAGGATAGATCAGTTAGACTGATAACACACGCAGCAGAAAACTTTTATTTCGTAATAGTCTGTGAGTTAAGCAAGTTGTCAGTCTTTAAGTTTCTCTTTTCTATTAATCAGTTTTCAGTATAAGAGAAGGTAAGAACACAAGTAAGAAAGTAAGAACTGAAAGCTGTAAATAACACATAGATTTTTACGTGGTTAGGAAAACACTTCCTACATCCACGGTCGGTTGATCAGACCAACAACTTCACTGGGCAAGTGCTTACGGGTGCACTGCAAACCGATGCTCGTGCTTACGGGTGCACAGCAAACCTGAACGTGTGCTTGCGGGTGCACACAACCGAGACAACTGAAGATCCAATCTTCAGTATCAACACACCTTGTTGGATTTCTCACTCCTAGCACACACTGGGCACTAGGACCTCACGGAGACAGAACACCTTTCTGAACTCCTTTTTGACACAAACACTCAATTCGGTTGATTGAATAGAGGTTTGAAAACTTGCCAACTAGACTACAAAGAACAAGTTCTTTGCAGTTAGTTTTACCTAGGCTTTGGATAAACAATATTTGTCTAAGGTTTAAAAGAATATATGTAATCAGCAGTGACTGATTTTTGGCTTTGTGATTCTCTTCTTCGATTCAAACTTTGGAGAGGTTTGGTTTAGTTGAGTAACAAATTTGGCAGAGTTTCAGCTTATGTTGTTGAATCGGTGAAGATTGAAGTGATCCTCGAGCGCTATTAATTGGAGACGTCTTGAATAGATCCGTTGGCGGAGATGGTCTTCAAGATTTCTTCCGTTAGAGAGTAATTTGAATTTGGGCTGAGGCTTCAATCTTCGAGGTTCCTTGTTTGGTGAGAACGGCTACTTTGAAGAGCAGGAGATGCGACATCTCTGAAAAGGTAATCACCAAAAGGAATGGCCTCTACAGAGAAAGGACCATCCTGAGATCTCTGCATTTAATGCGGCTATACTTCTGGAGTGCGTGGCTTCCTTTGAACCTTGAAGGTTCAGTCCGAGGAAGAATGTTTAACTGATACTTGACTTTAGTATCAGTCCGCTGAATCCACGTGGCAAGCATTAAGTAATCAGTCAAAACTGATCCTTCGACTAATAAATCAAATATCAATATTTGACTTTGCATTAATCGTTACTTCAGTCGGCATCTTCAGTCTTCAGTCTTCAGTCCTTCATTCTTCAGCCTTCAGTCTTCAGTCTACAGAACAACAACTAAACTAGAGAAATAATTCTAACACTTGAGTTCGAACAGTTCTAGTCTATTACAATTGAGACCTATTGATTTTGGTATCATCAAAATTAGGATTAGGATATTTCATTAAGTTCCCAACAATGATGAAGTTCGTATAATATTTATATTAAAATTTTAATTTCTGTATATTTAAGTTATGAATTCTCTTTCACTTCAAAAAAAAGTGTGAATTTATATTTTTAAATCAATTATTTAATATTTTATTAATTTACATACCTTGTATGTGGTATTAGCATTAATAATTTGTATGCAGCTTGAACAAGTATCAATATTAATGTTAAAGAACAAATAGGTTATAAATCTACTTATATTTACTATACTACCAAAGGATTCGAAAAGGATAAAAATAATTTTCTCACCAATCATCTCAAATTAATAGCTTAAGTTAAAATTATAAGATCTATAACAATTTTTATCTAACATATATGGTGAAAATATTACATTTGATTTATTCCACACACACACATACACACACACACACACACACACACACACACACATATATATATATATATATATGTCTGGTAATTGTCCGGTTCGATTTTAACTGAACTGATTTTCCAATTAACTGGAATCGAATAAGGGCTATTTCACTAACCGAACTTATTAGCAATTTGATTAACAGACAAATGCACTTTCATTGCTACTTAAGGGATTTGAACTTATGCCCTTTGGAAAAAAGGGTAAGTCTTATCCACTCCACCGACTCATCATTTATATTTACATAGATCACAAAATTATTTTATTGAAGTAATTATTTTCGATTACTTTGTTTTAATTTTAAAATAAAATATAATATTTAATTATTAATTCTGTTAATCGGTTTTAACTGATTGGTTACTGGTTAAATCGATTAATCAAATTCTAGAGAATTCGATAACCGAAAATCGAATCAAATCGATTATCAGTTAATCGATTAGTAAAAAATTTGAGTAATGAGTTATCAGTTAAGTCACGAGAACTTAACTGATGCACAAAAGGCTTCAGTCAAGTTTGTTAAAACAAAGATGTTATAAATCTTCCTGACTATCAGAGGATAGATCAGTCAGACTGATAACATACGCAGCGGAAATCTTTTGTTTCGTAATAGCCTTTGTTGAGCACGTTGTTAGTCTTTAGTTTCTCTTTGCACTTAATCAGTTTTCAGTTTATCAAATGTAAGAACACAAGTAGGAAAGTAAAACTGAAAGCTGTAAATAACACAGAGATTTTTACGTGGTTCGGAAAACACTTTCTACATCCACGGTCGGTTGATCAGACCAACAACTTCACTCTGCAAGTACTTACGGGTGCACTGCAAACCTATCTGTGTGCTTTGGCGGGTGCACACAACCGAATCAACTGAAGATCCAATCTTCAGTACCAACAACTTCACTCGTGTTGGATTTCTCACTCCTAGCACGAACTGGCACTAGGATCTCACGGAGTCAGAGTACCTTCCTGAACTCTTTTTCAACTCAAACACTCGATTCTATCGGTCGAATGGAGGTTTGAAATCTTGCCAACTAAACTTCAAAGAACAAGTTCTTTGGAGTTAGTTTTGACATAGGTTCTGGGTAAACAGAGGTTTGCCTAAGGTCTAAGAGAATGTATGTAATCAGCAGTGACTGATTTTTGGCTTTGGTATTCTCTTCTTCGATTCAAGCTTTGGAGAGGTTAAGCTTTGGCTGAGAAACAATTTTGGCAGAGTTTCAGCTTATGTTGTTGAATCGGTGAATATTAAAGTAATCCTCGAGCGCTATTTATTGGAGAAGTCTTGAATAGATCCGTTGGCGGAGAAGGCCTTCAGTAATTCTTCCGTTGGAGAGCAATTTGAATTTGGGCTGAGCCTTCAATCTTCGAGGTTCCTTGTTTGGTGAGAACGGCTATGTTGAGGAGCAGGAGATGCGACATCTCTGATAAAGTAGCCATCATATAGGAATGACCTCTGCAGAGAAAGAATGATCATGAGATCTCTGCATTTAATGCGGCTGTACTTTTGGAGTACGTGGCTTCCTTTGAACGTTGGAGGTTCAGTCCGAGGAAGAATGTTTAACTGATACTTGACTTTAGTATCAGTCCGCTAATTCCACGTGGCACGCATTAAGTAATCAATTCAAGACTGATTCTTCAATTGATACTTCAGTTGACAACTTCAGTCTTCAGTCCTTCGTCCTTCAGTCTTCAGTCTTCTGTAATACCCGCCATTTATATTCTTTATATATATATATATAAAAATACATATAACATTATAAAGATTATTTGGTAGGAATTTAAACTTTTATCATTTGCTAAAACTAGAAAATTTCTAAACATGCTTAAAGGTATTTCACGTCCATTAAGGATGTGTGACTCATTAATGTCTTTTAGTATTATAATAATAATAATAAAAAAAATGCATATGTATATGAATATATATGTATATTAATGATCCATTAATTAAATTTCAAAAATGGGATTATTATTAACTATATATATATATATATACATATACATTGAGCTAAGTGATATTATATGTCGGTCAATCATACTATGCTTATATGAGCATAAAATGATATTATTATATTTTTCATTAAACAATGAAAAATTTAGTTACCTATATTCTATGGGTAGAATTTAAAGGAGATATCATTCTTGATATAAGAAATAATCGTTTATATTAAATAAATGATTTTGGTTACTTTTGTGATAATGCATAATATTGGAAACTAGCAAATGCAGATAAATCAAAAATATATTATTATTGCATTGTTATTAGCCCACAATTTAAATTTTTGGGAATAAGCTATGATGCAATTACAGCTTGATAATTGAGCTAAGTTTGATATTATGGGGATGAATTACTACCATTTTGGAATAATTAAATTATTCATATTTATAGCATCACAAATTATATTATTTATTTATAGTAATATTTTTATGGAGATATCATATTTTTGTGTAATACCAAGTATTCCGCTATATTGTGTTTACGGGAACTTGAATATATTACTCCAGGAAACAACGGTGATAGCCTACGAAAAATAGGGTGGGAGGTAAGATTAATATGAAGATTGCGATAAGGGACAACCGAATATTTTAGACATTTCCTTACGCTATCTGAGTTACTTTACATTTAACACTCTCTCTCTTGCGAACTACTTTTTTTTCATTTCATAAACAGCTGCCTTCTTCACTCTTACACTCACAAAGTCATCTCTCTCCTCTACTTGCCAAAGAAACTCTCTCTTTCATCTCTTGTACCAGCACCACCGCCTCACCATCCTCTTAGCAACACACACCAGTATCCCTCACCTCCGTAATCACCAAACGACGAAGGGAAGCAGCCGGCAGCGAGCAAGCCCAGCCGCGCCGCCCCGCCGCCACGCCGCCTCTTCGAGCTCGTCGATTGAGCTCCGCCTGCCACCGTCGTTACCACCACGACCCTCCTACGCCGCCACCCTCGCAAAAGCCAGTCGAGGACGCTGCGGAATCACAAGAGAGACGCTACAAATCTCTTTGATTTGTTGCCTGAAATTAGAGCAGGAGCTCAAGTGGACTACCTTCGCCGACTCGTATCTTCGCCGACCGACCACTAGACCGTGAACCATCAAAACTTAACCATTCCTTCATCTTCAGGCTACCAACAACACAAATCGAAAAGGTGAAATACTCTCTCTATCTCTCCAACTAACGACCGCAATATCCTTCGGCAACCAACGTCGAATTTCCGACATATCCGCCAACCGACTTGCGACCTTCGTGTCTCGCTCTCCCTACGACGAAAAGAGACCAAGAAAACACCGTCGTATAGCCCGACCAAACAGCCCAGCCGTTCGTCTCCACGACCAAACATCATCACGTACAAAGGACCGAAAGATCTCTCGACGAGCACCCTTGTTTCTCACCTTGTGCTGCCCTCACTTTCGACATATTTTCAGACGAACTGAAGCCATCCCTCATGATACCAAAGCCATCAAGCTCAGCCCCCAATCGCCGTTTACCTCATCGGCGTTGATATCGCCGGTAGCCAACGACCCTATCTCAAACTTTGCTTGAGTTTTATACCTCATGTAATAAGTATATATATATATACTTACGTAAAATACTCACACACACAGACACAGAATATATATAGATATGTATTATTACCTATATTGAATACTTATATATGTATATATATATATATACGTAAATATATATATATATATATATGTAATAATATTACTATTATTATTAATATTGTTAATAATAGTATTGTTATTATTATTATTATTATTGATATTATTATTTCTTCTCATAAGAAGAAATCTTACGTAGTAAATTATTATCAATAATTTTAGATCTCGAACGGAAAAATGAAAGCACCGAGCTTGCTCCACGACAAAGCACAACTTGAATTTCCCAAACACTTGTGGATTTGAGTAAGTGTTAAAGTGCTACTGATTTATTTAAATTATTGACTTGTTGCAAATTATTTTGCATGGCTAGTTTTGCATGGGAATATACCACTCTGTCACGGACCCTACTCGATTTAATTGAGGATAACTAAGTCGGGAAACCGCGACGAAGGGACACAGTTATCGATGGCGATAGAAAGGGAGTTTCTGTCACGACCGGACTTAATTAAGGATAAATAAGCCAGGAAAACGTAACTAAGGACACAGTTATCGACGGCGGTAAAAAGGGGGTGAACAAATAATAGATGATCGAACTAAAATTTGTTTAAAGAAGGGAAAATTTATAGTACACCTGATGTTTAGTCACAAGACTCGAACAGACTTGTAGGTTCAGATAAAACTGGCTTAACTGAAAGAACATAAAACCTAAGAGTACGCAGCGGAATAACAATATCTGATTACATGTATGGAGACATGTATCCAAGAGTTCATTCATTTAACCTATGACAAAAGCTCCGCTCTTCACTTCATCTCCATCAGCCACTGCTCAACCTGCACATTTAGAAATATATGCAGGGCTGAGTACGAGAGTACTCAGTGGGCACGTATGCCTAAATATAAAATACATGCATCATAAAACTGTAAATTGTCATGCCATCAATAACAGTACAGCAAGGGAGTTTTTGTGAAATAGGCCCAAGCTTACTAAATTTATTTGTGATTCTTAAAGTTCGTCTGATCAGACTAAGTTCTTTTGTATTCTATCATATCTGGAACTGTGTGTCGGAGAGGTGGCCACCTCTCACGAACACTTGACCGGCCAACCCGCTAGATGACTCACGGTCATTGGTGTACACTAGTCAAGGTAGGATAGCTATCAACTGCTCAAGACCCGAATTCGATTACATCATTGGCAAAGCCAAAGCAGATAGATATCATACTAAAACTGAAACATTTTATGGCAAGACATACTTGAAATAACTTTAATTCAAAGATTTTGTAACGAAATAACTTGTTCAAAGGTAGCATTAAACTCGTTTGATAGACATATAAAACTGAAATTAACAATTAATTCATCTCATGCATTTATCTGTATAAGAGGCCTACGCCACGCAGGGGATCTCTATATACGTATAGTGAAAGTAATGCCCACCTGATCCTCAGTGTGGAAGAGAGGTGATCTTAAGCGGTGGTACCGTCCTGTGAACCAATTCCTACAAGACGAGTTCTTAACTCTTAGCACATATCATGGATAACAAAAACCATTGTCTACTTGGGATCTCTAGGTCAACCTATTCCCGGACTTACAACGCAAAATCGAACTAGGGATTATGCATTTTACATACGTTAGCTTATCTTGATGCCTTATCTAGGTTAACTTACTCATTTACATGAAAACTTTGCACAAAACATATCCCAAACTCGTCATGCACATATACATAATATTTCATGAAACATCCTTTAAAACCAACTTTCAAACTTAGAAAATAATTCAACAACTTGAGCTCTTAAGGGGCTGTTTTGCAACAGACAGCAATTCTGCCTCGGATCTCTAAATGAGGCTCCAAAGGACATTCTGGAAACTAGACATTTCAAGGATCATTCTCCAATTTGAATCGAATGAAACAGAGTTTAAACGAGCAAGATATGCCCACTCAAAGATGGGTACTTAACAAGCAAAAATCTGGAAACTTCAGATTTCCAGATTAGAACCAAGTCAATGGGCCTTCTTTAAAAATTCATATCTCCCATTACAAAAGGCCACTGGGAACTCCAAGGGTCAATCTGAAAACTAGGGAGAGAGTGTGACACTCTCCAGTTGAATTTACCCCAAGAGGATTCATGGTTTAGGAGATATTAACATCCAAAGTTCAGTGCACAAAAAGAGTTCAAGTTCGGCAGATTCAAAGTTTAATTTAGAAAAACCACTTTAGGCTTTACCAAAAATTCTACAAATGAACAAATAAGTTCCCAACATGTCAATGGATATTCAATATAAAAATGGGCTTGAGAATCAAAGATTTAGGTTGGCCTTTGCCACCTCAAAGTCGTAGGTTTGTAAAACCTACTGGAGGATACACAGAATAAGAACTAGACTTCAAAGAATTATACCGGGCATTTCCCTCATCGCAAAATAGTGAGGCCAGTTTCAAACGAAAGATAAGGGAGTCTAGAGTATCATATTAATGTTTCAAAGGGTTTTACCGATTGAAACGTGACTTATGGCCTCCCAAAGATTGTTTACCAGAAATGCATTCCAGACGGGCAGTGATGTTTAACAATTCATAAATAAATCATAAGAGCTCTAAAAATTCTGAAAATATACCATAGTGTAGAAAACATATAAAATATGATACATAATTAATTTGGGAATTTTTGGGCACCGTTTGGACGGCTGAAATCGCCTTGCAAAATACTGCCGGAGCAGTGTGCTTATGGCAGATTCGCAGCTTTACCTCATGCACGATTTTTCACCCAATAAACTCTACCAAAATAAACATCCAAGACCATAAAACATATCCTCACACAATATAGCACACATATGTGTAAAAATCCGTGGTCTTAAAGTATTTTCAGTTGAGAAGACAAAAGAAAACTCACCCTCGAAGCACAACCTTCACTCTAACTTTACGCCCTAGTTTTCCCATGCTCTCCCTTGCTTTGATACTCCTCTTGGGGCTTCAAGGGCTTCTATGGAGTGTGATAATGGTGGGAGAAGAGTCTTGGGAGTGGGGGAGATGTGGAGGGACGAAAATGGAGAGGGGAGAAGAGAGTGAGAGCACTTTCTTGCCTTAGCACTTTCTTGGAGTGAAAATGAATGGAATGGGAGAAGTTAATTTGCAGCCACTCTTGCTTTTGGGGAGGCTATGCACGAAAATTTGGGGTAGGATAGGGTGGGGATGGCTGCCACCAATGGAAGGTACCTTGTGGCATGCAATTTGGTAGTTCCAATGCCAAGTCATGATGGTTCTTGTCCCCTTTTGAATTTAGAAAGGTGGCTGATGTGTAAGTGGGCTTTGGGGCTGAAATGGGCTGCATTTGGGCTCTAAAATAGGGCCTTAAAATCGGCCCAAGCCTCTCTAAAAAATCGGCCCACCCTTGGCCCTCTATACGGGCCGTAATCGCTCAAACCCGAACTAAAACAAACTCGTATTAGAAATAAATATGCACTTTGCTTTTCATACTTTGAAATGAAAATAAATATACCTATTTATTGAAAACAACAACACACGAAAAAAAAAAATAATCATCTTCTTATTTACCGACTTTCTTAAGAGAAAACCTAGGCATCAAGACTCATTAAAACATCGCTAGGATAATTATTCTTTTTAACCGGGAATCAGGGATCTATCATATCCTAGTAATATCAATAGGATCATGTGAAACCTAGGATCGAAAATCCGGGGTATTACAACCTTTGAATAATAATTATTCATCGACTCAAAGATTCTTATCGCGGTCTTAAACACGCGAAGATAAATAATTGCATGCTTGCTAGTGTAGTGACTCTGTCTCCAAAATACGAAATTCATAAACATAGATGAAAACATAAAACGCTTCAATTACTGGCAGATAGAAAATTTAACACACAATATTGTAATTAAAATACTGATAAAAGAGCGGGTCACTACAAAATTCCTATCATGCATGCAAAGGTGATGTATACATGTGATTAGTAATAATTGTAATGACCCGACTTTTAATTGAGGATTTAAAATCTTCTAATGACAGATTAAGGATTTATTATGACAATTAGGGTTCGGCATCCATTAATAAAATATGAACTTATATGAATTTGATGATTTATATACGTGATGATTTATTTTTATTTTTATTTTCAGTGGACGATGCACTCAAAATATATTTTGAGTCCATTAATTTATTAATGAGGATTTAACATTGAAGTGTTAAAAATGAATTTTTATTAATTACTAAAATTGATCCATGTGGTTAGTTAATTTATTAAATTAACAAGCCCAAATGGATTTTATACTTCAAATAAGAATTTGTCTTGTATGTGTCAATGTATTTAAATGAGTTTGAAACCATATGATTAATGTATTAATCTCTTAGATATTTTAATGATTAAATTTGAATAAATCCTAAGCATGCTGAAGAATTTACTACGCATGCTGAATAAATTCTTCAGTCATACAAAGCAAGCTGAAAAAGAATTCTGTGTTCATACTGGTCAGTTGAATAAATTACACGATCCTCATCCATCCAAACCACCCCATTTTTCTTTAAAACCACAGCCACTTTCACCATTCTCACACCACCATTTTCAATTCCTGCAGCAAGTTCACACAGCAACTACACCACCAGACCAAGGTTTTCTTCTTAAACTGAGCTCGTTTATTTTGAGCTCTCTATTTCATTCAACTGTTGCAGAGAACCACCAACACATACGAATTTCTCATATTCCATTTCATGTGCATATGTAGCCTGCCTGTTTATAAACGGAATTTACACATACAAATGAAGGGTTGAAATTACAGGAATGAATGTTTAAGTGCAGTATGCTCGATTGAAGAACATTTACAGTATTTGAAAATGAATTCAGTAAAAAGCCTATTTCTATGTGTTTGACTGAAATCTGGGGTGAGCCCCTGTTTTGTGTGAGATCCGAGGGAGACGGCAGCCGCGGTGGCTGCCGATGGTCGACGGAAGGCGGTGGAGCCGTGGTTCCGTTCTGCCAAAGGGCAAAAGAAGAGAGAGAGAGGGATTTCAGATTTTTAATTTAGAAAGGGAAGGATATTGAAAATAAGAAAAGAGGAAGGAAAGTTAGGGTTTTTACCTGGGCTCTCTCAGGCGACGGCGGCTCCTCTACGGCTCCTGGCCGTGAGTCCACCGGCGAAGGAAAGACGGCGGCGACGGCACAGCAGGGGCTGTTTCCGTGCGTCCTGTTTCCAGAGAAAGAAACTGAGACGGGAGAGAGAGAAATAGAGGGAAGGGAGAACAGGGGGCGGCCGTGGCGTTGAACGGAGCCGGTCGTTCCGCCGTGGAGGTGAGGCGGAGGAGGTGACAGCGGCGGCGTGGTGGCGCTTGCTGTGTCTTGTTTCCGGCAGAGTGAGCGAGAGAGATAGAGGCGAGAGGGTGAGAGAGGAGAGTTCAGGGAAGTAGAGAGATGGAGCAGCCGCGCCGCTCGCCGGCGGCGGCGGCAGACGTCTGAGAGAGAGAGATGAGAGGGTGTGTGAGGCGCAGCTTCTGATGTGTGTGTGCAGAGTGTGTTTTAGTGTGTGTATGTTATTTAGGGTTGGCTTGTTGGGCTTGCTGTTGGGCCGAGACTTGGGCCGATTTTAATAAGTGTTTGGGCCCTTATTTAATTAACAGATGGGCTTCGATTTAAATGTTTGGGCTCGGCCCTTTACAAATAAAATCTGATGGGCTTCTTTTAATTAAAGGATTTGGGCCTATTTTAACTTAATTGCTTGGGCCTTTATTAAACAAAAATTGAATGGATCTAATTTATCTAATTAATTTGGGCTTATATACATTTAAATTATTTGAGCTCTTAATTATTAATTTAAATTGAGCTTGATTAATTTAATTATATATTAACCTTTAAATTAATTATTTAAATGGAATTCTTTTATTTCAAGTATTTTTATAAGTGGACTTTAAAATAAAATATTTTTTAGTTAAACTCTTATTTAATCAATTCTTTTCAAATGGCTTATTAATATGGATTATTTGAGAATGATTAAATTATATAAGTATGAGAAAGCATAATCTATGATGATATAATTTGTCTATGTGATATTATAGGATTTGTTTTTAAATGACGGAATATTTGACTTGTTGGCATAAATAGAACGAATTATGATTGATGCGCATGTTGATGTTCGAGTAAACGGTTTCGAACCTAAATGTTAGTTATGTGATAGATGTTTTGAGTTTAAGGTTTTGAACGAGACAAGATTAATATGGATGCTAGAACCCTAAAATCATTAAAGGAGATAGTTTAGTTTAGAGACCTATTTTCCTTTCTTTCACAACTCCTTCTCGAACTTATCGATTCTTCGTCAATAAAGGTCCAGGCGGGAAGTGATAGCTAAAGAGGGAAGTAACTCTACGCCCGTTGTGGGAACGAATAAGGTGGGCTTTCTTAAAACACGTATATAGAGATCCCCTGCATACAGGCCTCTTATACGAAATGAAATGAATGACATGATATAACTGTGATATTTCAAATGGTGAATGGTTCTTATGAAATGAAATGTTTATGGAAATGATTAAATGATGAATGGTTCTTATGAAAGAAAGGAAATGTTTATGAAATGATTGTCTGCCAAAAATGTTTATGTTTTATGTATGTATCCTATCTGTGTTGGTTCGCCAACTATAAAGGAAATCGAATTCGGACCCTACGCTAGACGAAGGTTTGCTAGTAAGGGTTAACGTGTACACTCATGGAGACTGTGTGTCGCTTGCGACCGGTCTTAGCGTCCGTGGAAGGAGGCCTCCTTCCCGGTGCGTAAAAGGAACAGATATGGATCATATAGACCGAAAATGGGATGCGCATCCAACTTTATGAAATGAAAGAAAATGTTTAGTAAGCACAGGTCCTTCAAGTAAAACCCTGTGTGTTACTGTTGGCAGTACAATAAATGATATAAAATGTTATGTTTCCGGCATATGTTCACTGAGTATTTTTACTCAGCCCTGCATGTTGTTTTCCCTAATGTGCAGATTGAGCGGGTGATGGAATGGAGTGGAGTTGAGCGGATGTACCTTTTGACATAGAACAAAAATGTAACCTTGAGTATACATCTTCATATGTATAACTCACACGTATTTCCGCTGAAAGATACTCTGATTATGATAATGTTTTATTTTAAGTATGATACTCTTTTGTTGAGTAATCCACTTCGACGGGCCTTCCCGAACGAATGTCTTGATTTTGCCCAAGTGATCAGTTATGATCCTAGTGTTATATAATAAATGTCTCTTTTCGTAAAATGTTTGATTGTTAAGTAAATGCCCCTTTCTTTCCCCGCTTCTTAATCCCCTTCCCGAGTCATAACTCCGGTTAAACCATCCTTAGGGATTGCGGGCTGTGACAGAGTGGTATCAGAGCAATTCGTTTGCTCTGGCCCAAGAATTTTCCTTCAAAAGCCAAGTCTAGATCGAGTCATTTGACTTAAATGAATCTTATGACACCGCTCAACGCTCCATTGCATCACGCTCAATCAAGAAAAAGGTAACTGAAGTTACAATGTTTAATTATGTTATGGTTTTAAACAGTTGCAAGGATGTGATTGTGAAATGTAGGTTATGAATGAAATGTTGATGCTTTACCTTTTTATGGCACAATTTGTGTATATTATGTTGATACGATTGTACGAATGAAAGGACATGGACACGTTTTTCAAGGAACATAGATTGCTATGAGTTACATGATCATAAATTGGAAAAGAACATAGATTGATGGATCAATAGGATATTCCTATATATTAGATGCTTGATATGTTGAATGAGAAAAATGACTGAACACCTCGAATGTTTTGGTTTCCTTCGGAAGACTGTAGTTTCGTTAAAACTCAAAGATAGACTGAAAAGATACGTGCCACGATGATAGTAAGTCAACAAAAGGTGGCAAGAGACAACTTCAAGATGGGCGCTACACCACGAAGGTTTTTAAGCATAGTCTCTACGTTCGATAGTTCACACATGACGGAACATCGAATTAACTTTGTTTCATGATGAGTTATAGAAAGAATATGGTTGGACTGTTACATTACTATGTTGTAATATATCTACTTATGGAAGAATGTTGAACGTTCGGAATATAAGTCTAAGAGATAGGACCCTATGCTTCAGCTATTAGCTTACTGTTACGAACTTAAGTTTTGTTATGTATAGTATGATGAGAATTTAGAAGACCCAGAATTACCAAGTTCGGGATGATGTTTCCCGTGTAACTGGGAAGTGATTAGGTTGGACCTGGCCAGTCCACATGATCCAAATCTCAGTAGACGTCTTTTGGGTTTATAAACCCCTGTATTTCAACTTCAGTTTAAAAAAAAAAAATCAGATGGGTTCTCACTCTAGGTCATTTTGTTCGACTTGGTAGTTACTCCTTTCTACCCTCTGGTTATTTATTTGAGTCTCTTGAACAAATTTTCTGCAACACTTTATTTTGATATCATTCGAGATTTGAGCCTTTGCAACTTTTGAGTTGTTCTAGTAGATTCTTTTGATGTATACGACTAAGAAGCGTTAGTATATTGACTTAGTAAGTCACCCAAACTATAGCATGGTTAATTGACCTTCAGTTGTGTCTAAATTAGTTGAGATTAGTATTTCTCCTCTGATTATTATCGACCACTCCTTTTGTTAACAATTTATAGTACAAACCGTAAGGTTTGAGAATAAGGACTTGAGTTATTTTGTCTATGCTGATTTCACGATGGAATCATGGAAAAAGTGTTACGCATGTGATATGAGAAAAGGAATGTATTGATGATCGTTTTTTTTTTAAATAGAATGTCTGGTAGATGAGAAGCTAGAAACGAGATGGGGACAAAAAAATGAACCATTACGAAAGATGGATGAACTTTTTCTCGAGTAAAGCTTGTTATAGCTATGAAACCAAGAATCTAGTTGAGGGTAAACTCTAGATTAAGACGATGAAGAAAACCTTTGATTTTCTTTGTACCGCACAAGAAAGACTTCATGTGTTGCGTTCCAGTTGACTAGATCTAAATTTTGGTGAAAAGCCAAAAGAAAAGCAATGACTCAAGAATGGTTAGCAAACTTGGCTTAGAAAGACTTTAAGACGGATACATATAACATATATTTTCAATATCTGCGATAGGAGGAGAGAAACGAAAATGTTCAATCTGAAGCAAAACAGGATATCTATGACCCAGTATGACCACATTTGTTGTGGCATGTCCGTTATACCCCACAATAGGTGGACATCAATGAAAAGATCCCGAAGAAGTTTCGCCCTGGCCTAAAGTATGAGATAAGAATGGCACTCGCCAACCACGATGAGTTTACGTACTTTGAATTGCTCAGCAAAACTCTAGACGCTAAGGTAGTTATGCCCGGGGATCACCCGTCACAAATACAAACTGAACAAAGCGAACAAGACATGAAAAACTTTTCACCCATAGAAGGAACGACGATAGTGACACGTAGTTATATGAACCTGTAATTGAATGTAGGATCACTTAAGGTGGTAGCGAATAACTTGATGTTTTACCAATATGGAACGTAGATGTAACCCTAAGAATGGACTGGTTAGCTGAGAACTATATGCTATGATTTATGCAATGAATGGGAAATCTCCTTCAAACCTCCAGGAATAGACGCTTTAAGTTTTCACGAGATTAGTATAAGGAGCGGATACCAGTTATTTCATACATACAAGCCATGAAGGTGATAAATAAGAAACATTACCAAGCTTTCCTTGTATACCTAAACGGATGAGCTAGCACAGAAAGGACAGTTGAGGACGTAGAAGTTATACGTGAATTTCATTATGATTATCCGGAGAACTTACCAAGACTGCCACCCAATAGATAAGTAGAATTTACCATCGACCTAGTACCAGGATCGACACGTGTATCAAAAGCATTGAACAAGATGACTCCAAAGGAATTGGAGAACCTAAAGATCCAATTGCAGAAACTACTAGACCTAAGTTAGATCATGTCTAGTGCATTCCCACCGGGAGCGCATATTTTGTATGTTATGAAGAAATATGGCACTTTGAAAAGGCGTACAGACAATAGAGCGATGAACAAACTAATACTCATGAATGAATATCCTTTACCGAGGGTAGATGAATTGTTCGACCAACTCAAGGATGCAAGTGTGTTTTTCCAAGATCGATTTTAGGATCGAGTATCATTAGCTAAAAGTCATACAAGAAAGTATACTCAAAACAAATTTTAGAATGGGTTATGACCACTACAAGTTTGTAGGTGTGCCATTCAGGCTAACAAATGCCCAAATATATTCATGGGCATCATTGATAGAGTATTCCACCTTCACCTGGATAAGTTTGTCTTAATGACTTCAAGAATGAAGATGAACATAAGGAACATTTAGGGACCATGTACACAAGTACTATTGGGTGAACGAATTTATGCTAAATCAGTAGGTGTGAGTTTTGCTCAAGGAAGTGGCATTTTCTGGAACATATTGAATGATTTGAGTTTATATTTATTAAATATTGCACGTATAATTTACTTAGATTAATTTGAACACCAAGGTTCAAATTTGATGAAGGCCGTGAGTCATAAGGCCAGAGACGAGCGATGCTCAATTTTAATTGAGTTATTTTGAGCATGCCAATGTGTTTAGAATAATTAAAAATATTTGTATTTAAATTTTTGGAATTTATTTCCATTAAATACAAATTTTCTAACTATTCGATGATTTATTAAGTTGAGATATGTGGAGTATGTGAAGTCATGTAAGTGAACTAGCAGTGCATATGAGTTAATGCTATGTTAGTAAGACTATATGAATTATTTGAGTATTTATGAGATGAGCATGATTAGTAAGTTATTGAGCTTTTTGAATTGCATGAGAAATGCATATAAAATGGCTAAGTATGAGAAATTAGCATGGATTAGATTTATTAGTTTAAATGAGATAAATAAATTATAGAAGCATGTTAATTAATTATAGTTGGAATTTAGTATTTAATTACAAAGTTCGAAATTTAATCAAGAACTATGAGCATGATAAATTGTTAAGATATAATTTATTATTTTGAGTTTGATATCGATTATGTGTCTAAATGGAGTGAGTGTGAGAGTTATGAATAACGCACATAAATGTTGGTATCTGACACTCGAACAATTGGTGTCGAGTATAAATGATAGTTTACTGATAAAGAGTTTTGATGATTTTGAATTGTAGTGCTAGAGATTCTAAAACCTGATAAGGAATTCGTAGTAGCTGATGAGACAAAGAGGATAGGTTGAACCCGTAAAGGATTATGATTTTGGTATTAACCATCACATGGACAAGACCAATGTAGTAGATGATACAGTGAGCCGGAAGGCCTCGTCTAAGATATGATAAGATGATGATAGAAGTGATTAAACCACCCAGCTTGAGGAAAATTGTGGTAGGAGCACGAAGGAAGGATGAGAAGTTAAGAGTAAGAATAAGGATAAGAAATTTCAAGAATTACCACGAGGAATCAAATAATGCTATCTTCTTTGAAGGGAAGATATGCATCTCCATGACAATGAACTTAAGAATAAGATAAAGACATGGCACCCATATACTGTCACCAGGAAGTACTAAGATATATTAAGATCTAGAAAAATTCTAGTTAGGAGAAATGAAACGAGATGTAACCTCATTTGTTGAAATATGTCTTGCGTGCTAGCAAGTGAAGGTTTTACAACATATCATATTGTTACTTTGAGTCTTCGAGCTCATAAAGTCAAGCTTAATGTCGTGTTTGGGACAAACCGAGCCCTTAACGAACCAATGGATTTCTTTGTCGAGATGGATTTTTCGAACCCTTCAGACTTAAGCAAAGGTTGTCACGAAAGGGAGCAGTGAATGCCCACATGACTCGAGATTCCATCGATGAATGAATAAAAGTTTATAACGGCGTTTTAGGCTGACTGCCTACATGCTCGAAATGGTTGGTCTCCTTACAAACTGTTTAAGTTGCCTTAGGAATGCTTTAGAGATTTTAGTCGTTATAGTTCCGCTTAAACGACATAGAAATTACTAATAAGGTATGTTGAGGACGACCAAGCTAAACCGGGGTGAAAGCTGAGAACATGTTTTTGCCACTCTTTGTGAGACATATAATACCAGTTATCAATCGACTATCGATAGGTTAGCAAATGAGGCGTTATACGTGAGGAAATATAGATCACCACTTTGTTGGGATGAAATGACTAGATGATTGAAATCATCCGTCAAAATTTGATAGTGAATAAAATAGGGGTCATGATTGACAGAGTCATATGTTGACAAATGACGAATTGACCTATGATGCGAAAATGGAGAGATAATTTCCATAAAAGTTTCTCCATCAAGAGAAATCATTGGACTCAATGTGAAGGGTAAACCTAAACCCCGTTTTATAGGCTCATACGAGATTGTAGAAAGGATAGGCCCAATAACTTACTGTTTGGCGTTAGCGCTAAGCTTTGAGAATGTGCGTAATGTATCCCATGTGTCGCAATTAGAGAAGAATGTTTACGATTCAAAGCATATGATCCATAAGAACAACATTGTTATTAGTCAATATTTGAGTTACGAAGGAAGATCCAAATCTATCTTAGATCGGGAAGTTCAGGTATTAAGGACTAAGTCGATACCGATAGTAAGGGACCTATGAATATATCATGGTCAAGAATAGACTACGGTCTAACAGGAAAGTGAAGTACTCAGAGTTATTTTCTGAGGTACAAATTTCGGGACGAAATTTCTTTTAAGGGGGATAGTATGTAATGACCCGACTTTTAATTGAGGATTTAAAATCTTCTAATGACAGATTAAGGATTTATTATGACAATTAGGGTTCGGCATCCATTAATAAAATATGAACTTATATGAATTTGATGATTTATATACGTGATGATTTATTTTTATTTTTATTTTCAGTGGACGATGCACTCAAAATATATTTTGAGTCCATTAATTTATTAATGAGGATTTAACATTGAAGTGTTAAAAATGAATTTTTATTAATTACTAAAATTGATCCATGTGGTTAGTTAATTTATTAAATTAACAAGCCCAAATGGATTTTATACTTCAAATAAGAATTTGTCTTGTATGTGTCAATGTATTTAAATGAGTTTGAAACCATATGATTAATGTATTAATCTCTTAGATATTTTAATGATTAAATTTGAATAAATCCTAAGCATGCTGAAGAATTTACTACGCATGCTGAATAAATTCTTCAGTCATACAAAGCAAGCTGAAAAAGAATTCTGTGTTCATACTGGTCAGTTGAATAAATTACACGATCCTCATCCATCCAAACCACCCCATTTTTCTTTAAAACCACAGCCACTTTCACCATTCTCACACCACCATTTTCAATTCCTGCAGCAAGTTCACACAGCAACTACACCACCAGACCAAGGTTTTCTTCTTAAACTGAGCTCGTTTATTTTGAGCTCTCTATTTCATTCAACTGTTGCAGAGAACCACCAACACATACGAATTTCTCATATTCCATTTCATGTGCATATGTAGCCTGCCTGTTTATAAACGGAATTTACACATACAAATGAAGGGTTGAAATTACAGGAATGAATGTTTAAGTGCAGTATGCTCGATTGAAGAACATTTACAGTATTTGAAAATGAATTCAGTAAAAAGCCTATTTCTATGTGTTTGACTGAAATCTGGGGTGAGCCCCTGTTTTGTGTGAGATCCGAGGGAGACGGCAGCCGCGGTGGCTGCCGATGGTCGACGGAAGGCGGTGGAGCCGTGGTTCCGTTCTGCCAAAGGGCAAAAGAAGAGAGAGAGAGGGATTTCAGATTTTTAATTTAGAAAGGGAAGGATATTGAAAATAAGAAAAGAGGAAGGAAAGTTAGGGTTTTTACCTGGGCTATCTCAGGCGACGGCGGCTCCTCTACGGCTCCTGGCCGTGAGTCCACCGGCGAAGGAAAGACGGCGGCGACGGCACAGCAGGGGCTGTTTCCGTGCGTCCTGTTTCCAGAGAAAGAAACTGAGACGGGAGAGAGAGAAATAGAGGGAAGGGAGAACAGGGGGCGGCCGTGGCGTTGAACGGAGCCGGTCGTTCCGCCGTGGAGGTGAGGCGGAGGAGGTGACATCGGCGGCGTGGTGGCGCTTGCTGTGTCTTGTTTCCGGCAGAGTGAGCGAGAGAGATAGAGGCGAGAGGGTGAGAGAGGAGAGTTCAGGGAAGTAGAGAGATGGAGCAGCCGCGCCGCTCGCCGGCGGCGGCGGCAGACGTCCGAGAGAGAGAGATGAGAGGGTGTGTGAGGCGCAGCTTCTGATGTGTGTGTGCAGAGTGTGTTTTAGTGTGTGTATGTTATTTAGGGTTGGCTTGTTGGGCTTGCTGTTGGGCCGAGACTTGGGCCGATTTTAATAAGTGTTTGGGCCCTTATTTAATTAACAGATGGGCTTCGATTTAAATGTTTGGGCTCGGCCCTTTACAAATAAAATCTGATGGGCTTCTTTTAATTAAAGGATTTGGGCCTATTTTAACTTAATTGCTTGGGCCTTTATTAAACAAAAATTGAATGGATCTAATTTATCTAATTAATTTGGGCTTATATACATTTAAATTATTTGAGCTCTTAATTATTAATTTAAATTGAGCTTGATTAATTTAATTATATATTAACCTTTAAATTAATTATTTAAATGGAATTCTTTTATTTCAAGTATTTTTATAAGTGGACTTTAAAATAAAATATTTTTTAGTTAAACTCTTATTTAATCAATTCTTTTCAAATGGCTTATTAATATGGATTATTTGAGAATGATTAAATTATATAAGTATGAGAAAGCATAATCTATGATGATATAATTTGTCTATGTGATATTATAGGATTTGTTTTTAAATGACGGAATATTTGACTTGTTGGCATAAATAGAACGAATTATGATTGATGCGCATGTTGATGTTCGAGTAAACGGTTTCGAACCTAAATGTTAGTTATGTGATAGATGTTTTGAGTTTAAGGTTTTGAACGAGACAAGATTAATATGGATGCTAGAACCCTAAAATCATTAAAGGAGATAGTTTAGTTTAGAGACCTATTTTCCTTTCTTTCACAACTCCTTCTCGAACTTATCGATTCTTCGTCAATAAAGGTCCAGGCGGGAAGTGATAGCTAAAGAGGGAAGTAACTCTACGCCCGTTGTGGGAACGAATAAGGTGGGCTTTCTTAAAACACGTATATAGAGATCCCCTGCATACAGGCCTCTTATACGAAATGAAATGAATGACATGATATAACTGTGATATTTCAAATGGTGAATGGTTCTTATGAAATGAAATGTTTATGGAAATGATTAAATGATGAATGGTTCTTATGAAAGAAAGGAAATGTTTATGAAATGATTGTCTGCCAAAAATGTTTATGTTTTATGTATGTATCCTATCTGTGTTGGTTCGCCAACTATAAAGGAAATCGAATTCGGACCCTACGCTAGACGAAGGTTTGCTAGTAAGGGTTAACGTGTACACTCATGGAGACTGTGTGTCGCTTGCGACCGGTCTTAGCGTCCGTGGAAGGAGGCCTCCTTCCCGGTGCGTAAAAGGAACAGATATGGATCATATAGACCGAAAATGGGATGCGCATCCAACTTTATGAAATGAAAGAAAATGTTTAGTAAGCACAGGTCCTTCAAGTAAAACCCTGTGTGTTACTGTTGGCAGTACAATAAATGATATAAAATGTTATGTTTCCGGCATATGTTCACTGAGTATTTTTACTCAGCCCTGCATGTTGTTTTCCCTAATGTGCAGATTGAGCGGGTGATGGAATGGAGTGGAGTTGAGCGGATGTACCTTTTGACATAGAACAAAAATGTAACCTTGAGTATACATCTTCATATGTATAACTCACACGTATTTCCGCTGAAAGATACTCTGATTATGATAATGTTTTATTTTAAGTATGATACTCTTTTGTTGAGTAATCCACTTCGACGGGCCTTCCCGAACGAATGTCTTGATTTTGCCCAAGTGATCAGTTATGATCCTAGTGTTATATAATAAATGTCTCTTTTCGTAAAATGTTTGATTGTTAAGTAAATGCCCCTTTCTTTCCCCGCTTCTTAATCCCCTTCCCGAGTCATAACTCCGGTTAAACCATCCTTAGGGATTGCGGGCTGTGACAGAGTGGTATCAGAGCAGTTCGTTTGCTCTGGCCCAAGAATTTTCCTTCAAAAGCCAAGTCTAGATCGAGTCATTTGACTTAAATGAATCTTATGACACCGCTCAACGCTCCATTGCATCACGCTCAATCAAGAAAAAGGTAACTGAAGTTACAATGTTTAATTATGTTATGGTTTTAAACAGTTGCAAGGATGTGATTGTGAAATGTAGGTTATGAATGAAATGTTGATGCTTTACCTTTTTATGGCACAATTTGTGTATATTATGTTGATACGATTGTACGAATGAAAGGACATGGACACGTTTTTCAAGGAACATAGATTGCTATGAGTTACATGATCATAAATTGGAAAAGAACATAGATTGATGGATCAATAGGATATTCCTATATATTAGATGCTTGATATGTTGAATGAGAAAAATGACTGAACACCTCGAATGTTTTGGTTTCCTTCGGAAGACTGTAGTTTCGTTAAAACTCAAAGATAGACTGAAAAGATACGTGCCACGATGATAGTAAGTCAACAAAAGGTGGCAAGAGACAACTTCAAGATGGGCGCTACACCACGAAGGTTTTTAAGCATAGTCTCTACGTTCGATAGTTCACACATGACGGAACATCGAATTAACTTTGTTTCATGATGAGTTATAGAAAGAATATGGTTGGACTGTTACATTACTATGTTGTAATATATCTACTTATGGAAGAATGTTGAACGTTCGGAATATAAGTCTAAGAGATAGGACCCTATGCTTCAGCTATTAGCTTACTGTTACGAACTTAAGTTTTGTTATGTATAGTATGATGAGAATTTAGAAGACCCAGAATTACCAAGTTCGGGATGATGTTTCCCGTGTAACTGGGAAGTGATTAGGTTGGACCTGGCCAGTCCACATGATCCAAATCTCAGTAGACGTCTTTTGGGTTTATAAACCCCTGTATTTCAACTTCAGTTTAAAAAAAAAAAATCAGATGGGTTCTCACTCTAGGTCATTTTGTTCGACTTGGTAGTTACTCCTTTCTACCCTCTGGTTATTTATTTGAGTCTCTTGAACAAATTTTCTGCAACACTTTATTTTGATATCATTCGAGATTTGAGCCTTTGCAACTTTTGAGTTGTTCTAGTAGATTCTTTTGATGTATACGACTAAGAAGCGTTAGTATATTGACTTAGTAAGTCACCCAAACTATAGCATGGTTAATTGACCTTCAGTTGTGTCTAAATTAGTTGAGATTAGTATTTCTCCTCTGATTATTATCGACCACTCCTTTTGTTAACAATTTATAGTACAAACCGTAAGGTTTGAGAATAAGGACTTGAGTTATTTTGTCTATGCTGATTTCACGATGGAATCATGGAAAAAGTGTTACGCATGTGATATGAGAAAAGGAATGTATTGATGATCGTTTTTTTTTTAAATAGAATGTCTGGTAGATGAGAAGCTAGAAACGAGATGGGGACAAAAAATGAACCATTACGAAAGATGGATGAACTTTTTCTCGAGTAAAGCTTGTTATAGCTATGAAACCAAGAATCTAGTTGAGGGTAAACTCTAGATTAAGACGATGAAGAAAACCTTTGATTTTCTTTGTACCGCACAAGAAAGACTTCATGTGTTGCGTTCCAGTTGACTAGATCTAAATTTTGGTGAAAAGCCAAAAGAAAAGCAATGACTCAAGAATGGTTAGCAAACTTGGCTTAGAAAGACTTTAAGACGGATACATATAACATATATTTTCAATATCTGCGATAGGAGGAGAGAAACGAAAATGTTCAATCTGAAGCAAAACAGGATATCTATGACCCAGTATGACCACATTTGTTGTGGCATGTCCGTTATACCCCACAATAGGTGGACATCAATGAAAAGATCCCGAAGAAGTTTCGCCCTGGCCTAAAGTATGAGATAAGAATGGCACTCGCCAACCACGATGAGTTTACGTACTTTGAATTGCTCAGCAAAACTCTAGACGCTAAGGTAGTTATGCCCGGGGATCACCCGTCACAAATACAAACTGAACAAAGCGAACAAGACATGAAAAACTTTTCACCCATAGAAGGAACGACGATAGTGACACGTAGTTATATGAACCTGTAATTGAATGTAGGATCACTTAAGGTGGTAGCGAATAACTTGATGTTTTACCAATATGGAACGTAGATGTAACCCTAAGAATGGACTGGTTAGCTGAGAACTATATGCTATGATTTATGCAATGAATGGGAAATCTCCTTCAAACCTCCAGGAATAGACGCTTTAAGTTTTCACGAGATTAGTATAAGGAGCGGATACCAGTTATTTCATACATACAAGCCATGAAGGTGATAAATAAGAAACATTACCAAGCTTTCCTTGTATACCTAAACGGATGAGCTAGCACAGAAAGGACAGTTGAGGACGTAGAAGTTATACGTGAATTTCATTATGATTATCCGGAGAACTTACCAAGACTGCCACCCAATAGATAAGTAGAATTTACCATCGACCTAGTACCAGGATCGACACGTGTATCAAAAGCATTGAACAAGATGACTCCAAAGGAATTGGAGAACCTAAAGATCCAATTGCAGAAACTACTAGACCTAAGTTAGATCATGTCTAGTGCATTCCCACCGGGAGCGCATATTTTGTATGTTATGAAGAAATATGGCACTTTGAAAAGGCGTACAGACAATAGAGCGATGAACAAACTAATACTCATGAATGAATATCCTTTACCGAGGGTAGATGAATTGTTCGACCAACTCAAGGATGCAAGTGTGTTTTTCCAAGATCGATTTTAGGATCGAGTATCATTAGCTAAAAGTCATACAAGAAAGTATACTCAAAACAAATTTTAGAATGGGTTATGACCACTACAAGTTTGTAGGTGTGCCATTCAGGCTAACAAATGCCCAAATATATTCATGGGCATCATTGATAGAGTATTCCACCTTCACCTGGATAAGTTTGTCTTAATGACTTCAAGAATGAAGATGAACATAAGGAACATTTAGGGACCATGTACACAAGTACTATTGGGTGAACGAATTTATGCTAAATCAGTAGGTGTGAGTTTTGCTCAAGGAAGTGGCATTTTCTGGAACATATTGAATGATTTGAGTTTATATTTATTAAATATTGCACGTATAATTTACTTAGATTAATTTGAACACCAAGGTTCAAATTTGATGAAGGCCGTGAGTCATAAGGCCAGAGACGAGCGATGCTCAATTTTAATTGAGTTATTTTGAGCATGCCAATGTGTTTAGAATAATTAAAAATATTTGTATTTAAATTTTTGGAATTTATTTCCATTAAATACAAATTTTCTAACTATTCGATGATTTATTAAGTTGAGATATGTGGAGTATGTGAAGTCATGTAAGTGAACTAGCAGTGCATATGAGTTAATGCTATGTTAGTAAGACTATATGAATTATTTGAGTATTTATGAGATGAGCATGATTAGTAAGTTATTGAGCTTTTTGAATTGCATGAGAAATGCATATAAAATGGCTAAGTATGAGAAATTAGCATGGATTAGATTTATTAGTTTAAATGAGATAAATAAATTAGAGAAGCATGTTAATTAATTATAGTTGGAATTTAGTATTTAATTACAAAGTTCGAAATTTAATCAAGAACTATGAGCATGATAAATTGTTAAGATATAATTTATTATTTTGAGTTTGATATCGATTATGTGTCTAAATGGAGTGAGTGTGAGAGTTATGAATAACGCACATAAATGTTGGTATCTGACACTCGAACAATTGGTGTCGAGTATAAATGATAGTTTACTGATAAAGAGTTTTGATGATTTTGAATTGTAGTGCTAGAGATTCTAAAACCTGATAAGGAATTCGTAGTAGCTGATGAGACAAAGAGGATAGGTTGAACCCGTAAAGGATTATGATTTTGGTATTAACCATCACATGGACAAGACCAATGTAGTAGATGATACAGTGAGCCGGAAGGCCTCGTCTAAGATATGATAAGATGATGATAGAAGTGATTAAACCACCCAGCTTGAGGAAAATTGTGGTAGGAGCACGAAGGAAGGATGAGAAGTTAAGAGTAAGAATAAGGATAAGAAATTTCAAGAATTACCACGAGGAATCAAATAATGCTATCTTCTTTGAAGGGAAGATATGCATCTCCATGACAATGAACTTAAGAATAAGATAAAGACATGGCACCCATATACTGTCACCAGGAAGTACTAAGATATATTAAGATCTAGAAAAATTCTAGTTAGGAGAAATGAAACGAGATGTAACCTCATTTGTTGAAATATGTCTTGCGTGCTAGCAAGTGAAGGTTTTACAACATATCATATTGTTACTTTGAGTCTTCGAGCTCATAAAGTCAAGCTTAATGTCGTGTTTGGGACAAACCGAGCCCTTAACGAACCAATGGATTTCTTTGTCGAGATGGATTTTTCGAACCCTTCAGACTTAAGCAAAGGTTGTCACGAAAGGGAGCAGTGAATGCCCACATGACTCGAGATTCCATCGATGAATGAATAAAAGTTTATAACGGCGTTTTAGGCTGACTGCCTACATGCTCGAAATGGTTGGTCTCCTTACAAACTGTTTAAGTTGCCTTAGGAATGCTTTAGAGATTTTAGTCGTTATAGTTCCGCTTAAACGACATAGAAATTACTAATAAGGTATGTTGAGGACGACCAAGCTAAACCGGGGTGAAAGCTGAGAACATGTTTTTGCCACTCTTTGTGAGACATATAATACCAGTTATCAATCGACTATCGATAGGTTAGCAAATGAGGCGTTATACGTGAGGAAATATAGATCACCACTTTGTTGGGATGAAATGACTAGATGATTGAAATCATCCGTCAAAATTTGATAGTGAATAAAATAGGGGTCATGATTGACAGAGTCATATGTTGACAAATGACGAATTGACCTATGATGCGAAAATGGAGAGATAATTTCCATAAAAGTTTCTCCATCAAGAGAAATCATTGGACTCAATGTGAAGGGTAAACCTAAACCCCGTTTTATAGGCTCATACGAGATTGTAGAAAGGATAGGCCCAATAACTTACTGTTTGGCGTTAGCGCTAAGCTTTGAGAATGTGCGTAATGTATCCCATGTGTCGCAATTAGAGAAGAATGTTTACGATTCAAAGCATATGATCCATAAGAACAACATTGTTATTAGTCAATATTTGAGTTACGAAGGAAGATCCAAATCTATCTTAGATCGGGAAGTTCAGGTATTAAGGACTAAGTCGATACCGATAGTAAGGGACCTATGAATATATCATGGTCAAGAATAGACTACGGTCTAACAGGAAAGTGAAGTACTCAGAGTTATTTTCCGAGGTACAAATTTCGGGACGAAATTTCTTTTAAGGGGGATAGTATGTAATGACCCGACTTTTAATTGAGGATTTAAAATCTTCTAATGACAGATTAAGGATTTATTATGACAATTAGGGTTCGGCATCCATTAATAAAATATGAACTTATATGAATTTGATGATTTATATACGTGATGATTTATTTTTATTTTTATTTTCAGTGGACGATGCACTCAAAATATATTTTGAGTCCATTAATTTATTAATGAGGATTTAACATTGAAGTGTTAAAAATGAATTTTTATTAATTACTAAAATTGATCCATGTGGTTAGTTAATTTATTAAATTAACAAGCCCAAATGGATTTTATACTTCAAATAAGAATTTGTCTTGTATGTGTCAATGTATTTAAATGAGTTTGAAACCATATGATTAATGTATTAATCTCTTAGATATTTTAATGATTAAATTTGAATAAATCCTAAGCATGCTGAAGAATTTACTACGCATGCTGAATAAATTCTTCAGTCATACAAAGCAAGCTGAAAAAGAATTCTGTGTTCATACTGGTCAGTTGAATAAATTACACGATCCTCATCCATCCAAACCACCCCATTTTTCTTTAAAACCACAGCCACTTTCACCATTCTCACACCACCATTTTCAATTCCTGCAGCAAGTTCACACAGCAACTACACCACCAGACCAAGGTTTTCTTCTTAAACTGAGCTCGTTTATTTTGAGCTCTCTATTTCATTCAACTGTTGCAGAGAACCACCAACACATACGAATTTCTCATATTCCATTTCATGTGCATATGTAGCCTGCCTGTTTATAAACGGAATTTACACATACAAATGAAGGGTTGAAATTACAGGAATGAATGTTTAAGTGCAGTATGCTCGATTGAAGAACATTTACAGTATTTGAAAATGAATTCAGTAAAAAGCCTATTTCTTTGTGTTTGACTGAAATCTGGGGTGAGCCCCTGTTTTGTGTGAGATCCGAGGGAGACGGCAGCCGCGGTGGCTGCCGATGGTCGACGGAAGGCGGTGGAGCCGTGGTTCCGTTCTGCCAAAGGGCAAAAGAAGAGAGAGAGAGGGATTTCAGATTTTTAATTTAGAAAGGGAAGGATATTGAAAATAAGAAAAGAGGAAGGAAAGTTAGGGTTTTTACCTGGGCTATCTCAGGCGACGGCGGCTCCTCTACGGCTCCTGGCCGTGAGTCCACCGGCGAAGGAAAGACGGCGGCGACGGCACAGCAGGGGCTGTTTCCGTGCGTCCTGTTTCCAGAGAAAGAAACTGAGACGGGAGAGAGAGAAATAGAGGGAAGGGAGAACAGGGGGCGGCCGTGGCGTTGAACGGAGCCGGTCGTTCCGCCGTGGAGGTGAGGCGGAGGAGGTGACAGCGGCGGCGTGGTGGCGCTTGCTGTGTCTTGTTTCCGGCAGAGTGAGCGAGAGAGATAGAGGCGAGAGGGTGAGAGAGGAGAGTTCAGGGAAGTAGAGAGATGGAGCAGCCGCGCCGCTCGCCGGCGGCGGCGGCAGACGTCCGAGAGAGAGAGATGAGAGGGTGTGTGAGGCGCAGCTTCTGATGTGTGTGTGCAGAGTGTGTTTTAGTGTGTGTATGTTATTTAGGGTTGGCTTGTTGGGCTTGCTGTTGGGCCGAGACTTGGGCCGATTTTAATAAGTGTTTGGGCCCTTATTTAATTAACAGATGGGCTTCGATTTAAATGTTTGGGCTCGGCCCTTTACAAATAAAATCTGATGGGCTTCTTTTAATTAAAGGATTTGGGCCTATTTTAACTTAATTGCTTGGGCCTTTATTAAACAAAAATTGAATGGATCTAATTTATCTAATTAATTTGGGCTTATATACATTTAAATTATTTGAGCTCTTAATTATTAATTTAAATTGAGCTTGATTAATTTAATTATATATTAACCTTTAAATTAATTATTTAAATGGAATTCTTTTATTTCAAGTATTTTTATAAGTGGACTTTAAAATAAAATATTTTTTAGTTAAACTCTTATTTAATCAATTCTTTTCAAATGGCTTATTAATATGGATTATTTGAGAATGATTAAATTATATAAGTATGAGAAAGCATAATCTATGATGATATAATTTGTCTATGTGATATTATAGGATTTGTTTTTAAATGACGGAATATTTGACTTGTTGGCATAAATAGAACGAATTATGATTGATGCGCATGTTGATGTTCGAATAAACAGTTTCGAACCTAAATGTTAGTTATGTGATAGATGTTTTGAGTTTAAGGTTTTGAACGAGACAAGATTAATATGGATGCTAGAACCCTAAAATCATTAAAGGAGATAGTTTAGTTTAGAGACCTATTTTCCTTTCTTTCACAACTCCTTCTCGAACTTATCGATTCTTCGTCAATAAAGGTCCAGGCGGGAAGTGATAGCTAAAGAGGGAAGTAACTCTACGCCCGTTGTGGGAACGAATAAGGTGGGCTTTCTTAAAACACGTATATAGAGATCCCCTGCATACAGGCCTCTTATACGAAATGAAATGAATGACATGATATAACTGTGATATTTCAAATGGTGAATGGTTCTTATGAAATGAAATGTTTATGGAAATGATTAAATGATGAATGGTTCTTATGAAAGAAAGGAAATGTTTATGAAATGATTGTCTGCCAAAAATGTTTATGTTTTATGTATGTATCCTATCTGTGTTGGTTCGCCAACTATAAAGGAAATCGAATTCGGACCCTACGCTAGACGAAGGTTTGCTAGTAAGGGTTAACGTGTACACTCATGGAGACTGTGTGTCGCTTGCGACCGGTCTTAGCGTCCGTGGAAGGAGGCCTCCTTCCCGGTGCGTAAAAGGAACATATATGGATCATATAGACCGAAAATGGGATGCGCATCCAACTTTATGAAATGAAAGAAAATGTTTAGTAAGCACAGGTCCTTCAAGTAAAACCCTGTGTGTTACTGTTGGCAGTACAATAAATGATATAAAATGTTATGTTTCCGGCATATGTTCACTGAGTATTTTTACTCAGCCCTGCATGTTGTTTTCCCTAATGTGCAGATTGAGCGGGTGATGGAATGGAGTGGAGTTGAGCGGATGTACCTTTTGACATAGAACAAAAATGTAACCTTGAGTATACATCTTCATATGTATAACTCACACGTATTTCCGCTGAAAGATACTCTGATTATGATAATGTTTTATTTTAAGTATGATACTCTTTTGTTGAGTAATCCACTTCGACGGGCCTTCCCGAACGAATGTCTTGATTTTGCCCAAGTGATCAGTTATGATCCTAGTGTTATATAATAAATGTCTCTTTTCGTAAAATGTTTGATTGTTAAGTAAATGCCCCTTTCTTTCCCCGCTTCTTAATCCCCTTCCCGAGTCATAACTCCGGTTAAACCATCCTTAGGGATTGCGGGCTGTGACAATAATTGATTTTATTAAAATAGTGATGATGAATTATCAATATTTGATAAAATAATTGATCGCATAACTTTTGGAATACTTGGATATAAATTCACTAAATTTAATTTTTATGTCATGTATTAATTCTACTTGTTGATTTACTTATGATCAATTAATTAGTAAATTGATTAAAATTTGGTTTGAGCACTATTATCATTGAATTATCAAGGCCTCATTTTTTTTATAATTATAAAGTGATTATTTTAAGACAATTCATTTGAAATAAATTTTGATTTTATTTGGAAACTCCTTTTTCATATATATATATATATATATATATATATATATATATATATATATATATATTATTACTACTGATAATGAACAAATCTTTTAAATACAAACCTTCACTTGGCATACATAATTTTGACTAAACATATAAATTAATATATATATATATATATATATATATATATATATATATTGATTATCTGTTGATAATATGTTGTTTATAGTCAATATATAAATATTGACTTAATGTTGATTATGTAATTTATAATCATAAGATTAAATGTTATATATTGATTAATAAAAAGGATTTTATAAAATTTTGGATTTCCTACATCCTCAAATATTTATATAAATATTTGAGTATAAGAAAAACAATTCGATAAAACGAGATCATAAATTATTAAATAAGATAAAATGAGATATGATTAGCATGTGCCAATTTACTCTATTTCATGATTTAAACAACTTCTAGTTGATAAAAGATATATATATATATATATATATACATATATATATATATGGAGAAACACGATTTATTTGGGAGTGAGTGAATAAAATAATTCACTATGCATGTTGCTTCCCTTTTCCCATATTAATAAACACACGTACTTTCATACTATCAAGGGTTGAACGAGGAAAAGCGACAGGGTAATCTACGTCACTAAAAGAAGGAAAGTGAGGACGAGAGGTGGGCATATTTTCTAACCCTAATATGTGGGCCTCGCGAACCTTCCTATGTGGGTTAAAAACATAAAAATGTTTCGACTAAACTTCTTAATATTATTATTAAGTATAATGTGATTAAAATTGTTGACTTGCCATGTTTTGATTGAGTGATAATGAAGTGTATTGTATATGCTACAATGTAATACGATCGCCCTTGAACTATGTGAACTGACGGGCTACTAGTTATGGTATGTGCACAGTGGTGATCGTGAGCCGTTGTCATGCATCGGCCGGTCACGGGGTTGAGAAAGGGGGCCACCTTCTCTTCCCCATATTGTTATTATTACCATCTTTATGATGAGGAAAATATTGAGTAGCAGAGGTCCATGCATTCTATGTTCTTGGATATCCGTATTGCAGATTTATTGTTGAATTTATATATATATATATATATATATATATATATATATGTTGGATTATTATTATCTCTTGTTAAAAAAAAATGGCAGGCACAGGTAAATTTTCTTCTAAAAATTTATATACCTGTGTTTTGCTAAATTACAGGCAAGTTCAACCTATAGCTCTAAGTAGCACTGTTCAAATTATCTTCGACATATGTTCACTGAGTAATATTTTGTTACTCAACCCTGCATATATTTCTAAATGTGCAGGATAAGAAGAGATGGAGAGGAGGAGGCGTTATGTACGAAGAGTCTGTTACACCCGACACATCAAAATGACGTCTATTATCTGTTTTCACTTTTGCATCATCACAAACCTTAAGGTGTATGCCTTGGCTTGTGATGGCATATCTATGATATCTCGTTTAGACCTCACGGATCACGCGTCTTCATACGAATGATCCAATTATGCTTTTGTTTGTGTTGCTCTATGAACATCTATGACTGGATACCTTTTTACTTTTTACTTTGTAATGATATAATACTTTGTGTGTCATGACTGTGGTTGTCTATCTCCTGTTGAAATGTTTGTAAATCAAAATTAAGGTTTGATGACTTAATTAACTTAGTACTGGACTAATAATGCCTATTATTGATTTGCATATTGTCCGTTATCAGAGTCGCCTATGTTTTGGTCAAACCTTATTATGAAATGGTTGAAATCAATGGTCTATTGTTATTATTGTTAAAGCGATCCTTTTTCCAAATTAGTCGCGTGATACTCGGTCTATGCTATTACTAGCTAGAAGTCGGGCCGCGACATCTTCAGAACCACAACTAAACTAGAAAAGAACTCTAACACTTGAGTTCGAACAGTTCTAGTCTATTACAATCAAAGCCTATGGATTTTGGTATCATCAAAACAAGGATTAGGATATTCCATTAAGTTCCCAACAATTTCCCCCTTTTTGATGATGCCAAAACCACATAACAGTTCTAGACAATCAAAAGACATAACTCAGAGCACAAGTTCTAAAACAGGGTGAATACTATTCCCCCTTAACAATAGAACCTAAAAACTTGTACTTAGAGAAAGAACACAACAGTTCAAACACTGAACGAGGAGAAGGCAGAAAAACATTAATCAGAGCCTGGACAAAGAGTCATTGTCTTCAGGTTGAGATCAAAAGAAGTTCTTTTCATTAAAAAAAAAGACTGATGAGACATCAGTCGAGGTACAGAGCAAGATTTACAATGGAGTAAAAACAACAAAACAAAATACATGGGCAACCCATGGACTCCAGCAGTCTGCTTGGCTGCGCCTTGAACTTCTTGATCTTCATCTTCAGTCTTTATGTTCCTAAGCTTGTTCCATTCACACTTGTTTTCCATTGACTTGAAGTCTTCCTGGCTAACCTTCCTCATGATCATCGTGATGATCATTTTGCTTAATCAGCTTCAGTCTTTTGAGATGATAAGTCTCTCAGATCTTTTCCCCTTTTTGACAACATCAAAAAGGAAGAAATAACTGAAGGATGAAGCTAGGATCACTCGAGGATTGAATGAGGCTCACACGAGGATCCAGAGAAAGGTGCTGGGGGTGTGATGGAGGTGGAGAATATGAAGGTTTAGAAGAAGAAAGTGAAAGAAGAGAGTGAGGAAAGAAAATGGGGAAGACGAAGAAAGGGGCAGAGGTTGGTTTGCATGGTTCTTAGAGATGGAAGAGAAAGAACGACCATCATGCAAACCGAAGGAGGGTGAGGAGAGGTTTCTTGAAGGAGAGAGTGAAGAGTAGTTTGAGAAGTGTGTGGGAATGAAAGATCAAATCAGTGACTGTCGTGAGGACAGCCACTGTCGATGACCCAGCACCGGGTCCATGAGAAGAAGACCTTGTGCAATGGGTTGCGTTGGCTGACAACGAGCTTCTGCTCATTGTTGTTGCACCATATGAAAGCTTCACAAAAAGGTGTGATGCTTGCCTGAGAACCAGGTGAAGTCCGTCTTCTTGAGATAGGTACTTTAAACCGTATGGGCCGGGCATGAGAATGGAAGACACTCGCATCGTTGGATACAAGTGAGAATAGAGCAAGCTTTGACGTCGGAGAGATGTTGAGATCCAGTGGAAGGGTCCGGTGAAGACCAAGTATGTGAGCGTCATTCTCCCACTCCATGACTTTTCAGTCATTGAATTCTCTTTTTGTCGGAACAAAAATTTCTCTGCGACTTTTGAAAGATTGGAAATTTTTCTCACAGTGAAGGCTGTGGAGAGTTGTTAGTTGATGCAGAAAACAAACGAAGACATCAAGGTATAACCAAGAAGGAGGATGAAAAGTTTTTCGAAAACTGTGCTTAAAATATTTTTGAAGTAAAATTTCACGTCCGCCGTCACTGCAGAGGACGAAAGCTTCAAAAGGTGAGAAAGATCATTGCATTATGTCATGTCAATGAGATTCTCAAGAATTTTGATTCCAGAGGCAAAAGGTTGGAAAGATTTTTAGAAAAGATCAGGACAAGTGAAATCAAATCAAATTTTCTTAAAGGTACTTGCCCTTCACGGATATTTCATTTTCCAACAATCAGTTAAAGATTTTTAAGCAAACTGATCAGTTAGAGAAAACTTTTGAAAACAGACAAAAGACTCATAACTGAAATAACTGATTTTTAAATAGTAAGTTTGAAAAAAACTTACTGATCGACTGATCATTGTAGTCAGTCGAAACCACTGATCCTGGTTGACTTATCAGGATGAGTTTCCTTCAGATGAAGATTTGTCTTCATTCTTTTCCACGTCAGCAGTCGTAGAGCATCAGTTGGTTGACCACCAGTCATCGTGACTGTTCGAGGAAATCTTCAAACACAGCATCACTCTTCTGGGTTGATGAGGCTGATCCTTCCACACAGATTGTTGAACCTTTCTTCAGGAAGAGCTTTGGTCAGCAAGTCTGCTCTTTGAACTGCGGTCGGAATCCATTCAACAGAGATATCCTTCTTTTCGACGTGATCACGAATGAAGTGATGTCGAATAGCAATATGCTTGACTCTGGTGTGATGAACTAGATTCTGGGAGATTGCAATAGCACTTGAGCTGTCGCAATAGATTGGGACTTCATTTTCTTCGATCCCATAGTCCATTAACTGTTGGACTAACCATAGGATTTGTGAACAGCAGCTTCCCGCAGCAACATATTCAGCTTCAGTTGTAGAGGTGGCGACTAAAGTCTGCTTCTTTGAAAACCATGAGATGAGCTTGTTGCCTAGGAATTGACAAGTTCCCGAAGTTGATTTGCGATCAATTTTGCATCCAGCAAAATCTGAGTCTGAATATCCGGTGAGCTTGAAGTCATTGTCAGCTGGGTACCACAATCCTAAGTTGGGTGTGCCTTTGATATATCGCAAAATTCATTTTGCAGCATCCATATGAGCTTCTTTTGGATCTGACTGATATCTTGCACAAACCCCGACTGCATACGCGATGTCTGGTCTGCTCGCAGTCAAATATAACAATGATCCAATGATTTCTCTGTATTTGGTTGAAGATACAGTTTTTCCTACTGATCCTGGATCAACTTTCCAGTTTAATATTCATTGGGATCTTGACTAATTTCATGTGCTGAATACCGAACTTGGCGATCAGTTCTTTAGCATACTTTGACTGATTGATCAGTATTCCTTCGCTGGTCTGCTTGACTTGTAATCCGAGAAAGAAATTCATTTATCCCATTATGGACATCTGAAACTTGTTAGTCATGATATCAGCAAACTTCTTGCACATGCATTCGGATTTGGATCCGAAGATTATGTCATCGACATAAATCTGAACAAGTAGGAGATCTTCTTCTTCTTTGAGAGTGAACAACGTTCTGTCCACTGATCCTTTCTTGAAGCCTTGTTCAACAAGATACTCAGAGAGAGTATCATACCATGCTCTTGGAGCTTGTTTCAAGCCATAGAGCGCTTTCTTCAGCTTGTACACCTTTTCTGGTCCTGCAACCTCAAAACCCGGAGGTTGTTCTACGTAGACTTCATCGGTGAGCACTCCATTGAGAAATACACATTTCACATCCATTTGGTGTACCTTGAATCCTTTGTGAGCTGCGAAGGCTAAGAAGAGTCTGACTGCTTCCAATCTGGCAACTGGGACAAACGTCTCATCGTAGTCGATTCCTTCTTCTTGACTGTAACCTTTTGCTACAAGCCTTACTTTGTTTCTCACAATATTTCCTTCTTCGTCTTTTTTGTTTTTGAAAATTTATTTCAAACCAATCACCTTTACATCTTCTGGTCGATCCACAAGCTCCCAAACTGAATTCCGATTGAATTCATTGAGTTCTTCTTGCATTGCGATGACCCATTGAGTGGACTTCAGAGCTTCATTGACATCCTTGGGCTCTGTAGATGATAAGAAATAGCTGAAATTCTTATCTTTATTGATGCAGTTCTGGTTGATATCAAAGACGAGGTTGCACATTGATCTTCGAGTCTTTACACCGTCTGATGGTTCTCCAATGATGTTCTCCTTTGAATGGAGTTCAAACCATCTTTGATACTTCTTGATCTCTTCTGGTGATGGTGGAGGTTCTTCAGTCAGAATGGTTCTGAAATGTTGAGGATTTTCTTAAGCAGGGGAGAGTTGAACAGGAGCTGCTTCTGCATGTTCAACTCTTTCTTCGACAACTGGAGTTCCCCCTTGACTGATGCCATCTGCTGTGGTTCCAGTCTGAGCTTCAGACCTTTGACTGATCTTCTGATACTGAAGCTTTTCAGTATCTTCATCTTTTCCTGGTCACTACACCAAGACTGTAGAAGGTTCGGTGTTGTTTATTTCAGTTCTGGAAACTTCAGTGTTCTCAACACTTCTTTCAGTTTCCTGTTTTCTGAAATCATCAGTAGACTCATCAAAAACAACATGTGGTATTTCTTCAACACAAAGAGTTTGAGAATTAAACACTCGATAGGCTTTGCTGGATCGTTCAGTTCCAGAGTATCCAAGAAAGATTCCTGGATCAGCCTTGCTATCAAATGTGTTTAATCTCCTCTTATCATTGTTGTGGATAAAACACCTAGAACCGAAAGCATGAAAATGTGAAATTGAAGGCTTCATGTTCTTCCATAGCTCGTATGGAGTTTTCCCATGTCTTTGAGTGAGGAATGAGCGATTTTGCGTGTAGCATGCGTTGTTGACTGTTTCGGCCCAAAACTTTAAGGGAAGTTTTGATTTGGCTAGCATCGTCCTTGCTGCTTCCTTCAAAGACCTGTTTCTTCTTTCTGCTACTCCGTTTTGTTGAGGAGTCCTTGCTGCAGAAGTTTGATGACTGATTCCTTGTTCCTCACAATACTCACGAATGACAGTATTGAGGAATTCAGTCCCACGATCTAATCTGATGCTGATGATGTTGACTTCCTTTTCAACGCTTAGTCTTCTCAGCAGCTTTGGCAATTCCAGCAGTGTCTCTCTCTTTGTGTAGAGAAAGATAACCCAAGTATATCGTGAATAGTCATCCACAACAACTAAGGTATACTTCCTACCGTTGTAGCTTCTGGGAGAGATTGGGTCAAACAGATCCATGTGAAGTAGTTGAAGAATCCTTCCAGAGGAGTGTCCTGCCTTTGACTTGAATGACGTCCTGGTCTACTTTCCTCTTTGACATGCTTCACATTCTTGCTTCTTCTGGAATACAATAGAAGGTAAACCTTCTACCAGTTGATGTTTAGCAAGCTTGTTGATCGTTTTGAAGTTGAGGTGGTTGAGTCTCCTGTGCCACAGCCAGTTGAGCTCCGAGCTGCTTTTGCTGATGAGACATGTTTCTGGAGGGCTGTCTTCCCATGAGACGACGTATAGACTTCCTTGTCTGATCCCTCTCAGAACCACCTTTCTTTGACTGTTTCTGACAGTGAATTCATTCTTTTTGATCTTCACTGCGAAACCGCTGTCACAAAATTGACTCACAGACAACAGATTATGTTTTAGATCAGAAACAAAGGTAACATTACTGATACTGGCGTTGCCCATGTCGAGCACACCATAGCCTTTTGTTTCTCCGATTGAGTTGTCTCCGAATGCAACTTTTGATCCAGTTTTCTCAATATATTGAGTTAGATATTCTTTGTAGCCCATCATGTGCTTCGAACAGCCACTATCCAGATACCATGTTCTGATTGGAGCTTTAACTTCTTCCTTCTTTTTGTGTTTCCTGTTTTTGACCTGCAAGGAAAAGTTAATTTAGGTACCCAATCAATGTTTGGGTCCTTCAATGTTAGCTCGTGTTCCCTTTGAAACCCATATCTGCTTCAGAACAGATCTTGGTGCTGATCTCTTGCGCTTTGCTGGTTGTCTGACTGAAGTGGTTGGTACTTCAGTTGGCACATGAGCAATCTTCTGGTGAGCTTTCCTTTTGAGAACCTCACTCTTGTGGAAGCTTTGTCTGATGAGTTGTTGAGGCCTTCTTTGCTCTACAGAGTATATCCTTTGAGATACTTGAGTCGTTGTGGACTGATGGAGACTTGACTGATGTTGTGGAACATGAGTCATATGATGTCCAGTTGCTCGTCGTCGTGATTGGCGTTTGGCTTGTCTGGACCTATCACAGCTCTGTCTCCATGGATGTTGTTCTTTTTGAAACTGAACTGTTTTCAGTTTTTGATTGATGTTGTTGTTCTTCCCCCTAGACTGGTGAGGAAGATTCTTCTTGAGTCCTAATGTTCCTTGCCCAATCTTTGACTGAAATCTACTTTCCAGTCTTCTTAGTAGGATGATCTGGTTGGGGGCCTCGTTTGCTCGTTTGTAGCTTTGTGGAGGAGGAACATTTGTCCTTGCCATCAGCTTGCATTTCCGAACTTCATCCATATCATGATCTCTTGATTCTTCTGAAGTGTTGTTTTCAGAATCATCGTCCACTTCGTTGATCATGATATTCTTTCCTTTATCAGTTGTAGCAACCTTTCCTCCAATGCTTTCAACGAGGCATTTCGATGGAAAGTTGCTCATCATGAGAGACTTCATCATGCAGTCCTTGACTGTTTCTTCCAGCTTGTGATTGAGCCTCTTGATTTCATGAGATGCTCTGTCACATTCTGAGTTGGAGACTCTGAGCTTCTCTTCCAGTCGACTGTTCTCCATGATCAGTTGATTAAGACAAGTTTCATCCGGAAAGTAGATGATTGTCTGATTCTTGGCTCGTTCATCATTGATCTCCTTTTCCATTTTCTGATTCTGCTTGAGGAGATCTTCAAACATTTTCCTCAACTGACAGTGATCAGTCATGAGCTGATCGAACTCGTCAGTTTCATCGGCTGAGCTTTTTCCAGATTCTGAATGATCTCCTGAAAATAACAAGGAGTTATCAGTATAAGGAGTTTTTGAGTGAGAGTTTACCTCTGGTCCATCATTCCGTTGTCGTAGCTGTTGTCGGCCACGCTTTTGGTTTCGTTGGCCATCAGGGCTTGACTCTCGTCATCTGAGCTGGTAGAATTGAAGTCGGATGATTCTAATGTATCTTCGAAAGATCCTGCTTCATCAGCAACCATCGCTTTCTTCTTCGCAAATTTGCGATCTTTCTTGGCTTTCAGCTCTTTGCGCTCAGACTGCGTCAGTTTAGGGCATTCAGTTAGAAAGTGCCCTTTCTTTTTGCATCCAAAGCATTCCACATCTTTCAAGTCGAAGGCGGCTGACTTTCTTTCTCCGCTTCGATCAGTGGAATAACTGGAGTTGCTTTATCTTTCATTTCCTTTGTAGTGCTGCTTGTGGAACCTCCTGTACTTGCGGAATTTGGACTCCATCTTGTTGAATCTTTCAGTCAACAAAGCATATTGATTGAAGAAGTCCTCGAGCTTGAGTTCCGCCGGTTCTTTTGTCTGCTTCTTGCTTTCTCTTGCTGAAGCTTTCAGTGCTGCTCCTTTTGAAGTTGATGGATCATCTTCGTCTGATCCTCCAGCCCTCTTGATTCCAAGATTTCTCTGGATGTCGAACTCATTTGCCAAGAGGTCAGAGAAGAGTTTGTTTATCGGGAGCTGACTAAATCCAGGCTTATTCTGATGAGCGACTGAATAGATCTGCCAATCTCCTCGCGGAAGTGCTCGAAGAATCTTCAAATTGATTTGTCATTGAGTGTATTTGTCCTTCAAGATGGATTGAACTTTATTCAGGATTTAATTGAATCTGAGTTCCATCTCGTCGACAGATTCATTTTTGAGCATTAGGAAGGAGTCGAATTTCTGACAAGCTATGAACAGCTTGTTCTCCTTGATTTCCTCGGATCCGATGCACATTCTTTCAAGAATGTTCCATATCTCCTTTGCAGTTTTGCACTTGATGATCTCGGTGACATGCTAGTCTGGAACCGTGCCGGAGATGATGCTTTTGGCGAGGTTGTCTAGCTCATCTTGCTTTCTTTCTTCTGTGGTGAAGTCCACCTTCTGCTTGATCTGGATCTCATCGTATGGATCCCGAGCTGGGTCAACTGGAACTCTTTTGACAATTTCGGTGATGATGATTGGTCCGTTGGTGATGACTTCCCACATTCAACAACGTTGGGCGGTGAGGAAGTTTTCAAGCCGAAACTTCCATATGTCGTATTTTTCAATACTAAACATAGGTAGAGAGGATAATCTGTTGTGGTTAGTCTCCATAAAAAAGAGAGAACAGGTAACAACAGATAGGGCAAATAGCAAGCACTTTTAGAAAGAGGAAAGTTTTTTGAGACCTTTAATAAAAAGGATCTAGTTCAATTAGAACCTAATCAGAAATAAAATTGTTCTTGCGAACAACCTGCTCTGATACCAATTGTTAGGTCCGAAGGGTCTCGAATAGGTGTATGGGGGGGAATACACATTTAGGCTATTTTTATAAAATCAGAGGGATCTCAAGACAGAGATTAAAACAAAACTTTACACACAAACTCTGACACCTGTTTACTGAAAAGAGTTTTGACCAAAACATGGTTGACGACTGATACTGAAAGACTCTTCAGTAATGAGTTATCAGTTAAGTCACGAGAACTTAACTGATGCACGTAAGGCTTTAGTCGAGTTTGTTAAAACAGAGATGTTATAAATCTTCCTGACTATCAGAGGATAGATCAGTCAGACTAATAACATACGCAGCGGAAATCTTTTGTTTCATAATAGCTTTTGTTGAGCACGTTGTTAGTATTTAGTTTCTCTTTGCACTTAATCAGTTTTCAGTTTATCAAATGTAAGAACACAAGTAGGAAAGTAAAACTGAAAGCTGTAAATAACACAGAGATTTTTACGTGGTTCGGAAAACACTTCCTACATCCACGGTCGGTTGATCAGACCAACAACTTCACTCTACAAGTGCTTACGGGTGCACTGCAAACCTATCCGTGTACTTTGCCGGGTGCACACAATCGAATCAACTGAAGATCCAATCTTCAGTACCAACGACTTCACTCGTGTTGGATTTCTCACTCCTATCACGAACTGGCACTAGGATCTCACGGAGTCAGAGTACCTTCCTGAACTCATTTTCAACTCAAACACTCAATTCTATCGGTCGAAGGGAGGTTTGAAATCTTGCCAACTAAACTTCAAAGAACAAGTTCTTTGGAGTTAGTTTTGACCTAGGCTCTGGGTAAACAGAGGTTTGCCTAAGGTCTAAGAGAATGTATGTAATCAGCAGTGACTGATTTTTGGCTTTGGTATTCTCTTCTTCGATTCAAGCTTTGGAGAGGTTAAGAAGCTTTGGCTGAGAAACAATTTTGACAGAGTTTCAGCTTATGTTGTTGAATCAGTGAAGATTGAAGTGATCCTCGAGCGCTATTTATTGGAGAAGTCTTGAATAGATCCATTGGCGGAGAAGGCCTTCAGGAATTCTTCCGTTGGAGAGCAATTTGAATTTGGACTGAGCCTTCAATCTTTGAGGTTCCTTGTTTGGTGAGAACGGCTATGTTGAGGAGCAGGAGATGCGACGTCTCTGATAAAGTAGCCACCAAATAGGAATGACCTCTGCAGATAAATGATGATCCTGAGATCTCTGCATTTAATGCGGCTATACTTTTGGAGTACGTGGCTTCCTTTGAACGTTGGAGGTTCAATCCGAGGAAGAATGTTTAATTGATACTTGACTTTAGTATCAGTCCGCTAATTCCACGTGGCACGCATTAAGTAATCAGTTCAAGACTGATTCTTCAATTGATACTTCAGTTGGCAACTTCAGTCTTCAGTCCTTCGTCCTTCAGTCTTCAGCCTTCAGAACCGCAACTAAACTAGAAAAGAACTCTAACACTTTACTTCGAACAGTTCTAGTCTATTACAATCAAAACCTATGGATTTTGGTATCATCAAAACAAGGATTAAGGTATTCCATTAAGTTCCCAACATATTTCAATCCTGATCTCTTATTTCAATTTTACAAATATCTTTCAATTTTTTTTTGTACAATATTGTAGATTTATGAAATAGTCGAATAATGTGATCAACGTGATATTATTCTCACAATTATAATTATTTCTTTTAATTTTCTAATCACAAATATATTTTATTTTGTATAGGAGTACTATATAATAATTTTATGAAATAATCGAACAATGTAGTCAACGTGTGATGTTATTATTTCAAGTATAGTAATTCCTATTGATTTTCTAATTTCTTTTTATTTAAGCTTCATCAAAATATATGTTATTCCTTTTATTATAGTTACAATGTGGTCAACATGTGGCATCATTATCATAGTTACAATGATTCTTTTATTTTACTGGTATCTTCTATTTGTTTGCTATGGTATGATTTTATGAAATAATCAAATAATGTAGTCATTATGTGACATTATTCTAAGAATTATAATGAATCCTTACAATTTTTCTAATTTGTTCAAATTTTAGTTTTACTAATGTCTTATACTCACTACATCTTGCTAAAAGTGACACCATTTATATTTTGATCTGTCCTGCTAAAATTTTTCTATGTTGGGCAACGTTAACATTATTTAACAATTACAATCATTCCTTAAAAGTTTTAATTAATTTTACTAATATCTTATAACTTTTTTTGTACTATCTAAGAGCATCCGCAATGGGGTTCCTTGATAGCCTACTTGATAGCCTACTTGATAGTGGTTGTGTTATTGAGTAGGTAGTGCTGCATTGGGGTTCCTTGATAGCCTACTTGATAACATTAGTTTTGATTTTTATGTTTTTCATTTAAATTTAATTGCGCAAATTTAAAAACACAATTTATTTCAAATTTAAATTACAATAATTATAAAATCCTAAAATATTACATAAAACTTAAATAAAATAAAAACAATTCCTAAAAATTAACTACTCTGGCCCTAGAGGTCCGAAACGTGCCCAAAGGTGCTCCATCAAATCATATCGGAGCTGAGCATGTAGTTGTCTATCTCGGAGAAGGCTATCCCTTCGCACATATTCCTCGAAGGACACCGGTGTTTGTCCAGCACTCTCCGTCGAACCACTGCTAGACGCCCCGTCATCATCTCTCCAGTTGGCAGCCGCTTCACCTTCGTGCTCCACAATCATGTTGTGGAGAATGATGCAACACAACATGATGTCCTTCAGGTGCTCTACGTACCAATTGCGCGCCGGACTTCGAACGATTCCCCACCGAGCTTGAAGGACTCCGAAGGCGCATTCCACATCCTTCCGTGCCGATTCTTGCATCTTCTTGAACCTTGCCTCCTTCGGATTGGTTGCCATTGATGGACTCTTCACGAAGCAACGCCACTCCGGATATATGCCGTCACACAAATAGTAGCCCATCCGGTATTCGCGCTGGTTGGCATGAAAGACCACCGGCGCCGCAGTTCCTCCTAACACGTCAGAGAAGAGAGGAGACTGATTCAACACATTAATGTCGTTGTTTGAACCAGCAACGCCGAAGAAGGCGTGCCAAATCCACAAATCGAAAGAGGCAACGGCCTCTAATATCAAGGTGGGCTCTCCCTGATCCCCGCGTGTGTATGCGCCGTGCCACGCCTTTGGGCAGTTCTTCCACGCCCAATGCATGCAGTCTAAGCTCCCGAGCATCCCGGGAAAACCATGTCTCGCCTCGTGCATATGAAGTAGGCGTTGCACGTCAGTTGCCGTTGGACGACGCAGGTAATGGGCTCCAAAAGCTCGTATGACCGCCTTGCAGAACTTCTTTAGGCATACACGACCGATTGAGTCCGCCACTTTGAGATACTCATCGAACACATCCGCACTAACCCCGGTGGCTAATTGGCGGATAGCCGACGTGCATTTCTGCAAAGGAGATAGAGAATCTCGACCGAGTGCATCAGTGCTCATATGGAAGAAAATATCTTCACCTTGAACAGCCTCGACGATGCGCAAGAACAGCTCCTTCTGCATGCGAAATCGACGCCGGAAAAAAGTAGGTCCGTACGTTGGATTGTCGATGAAGTAGTCTTGCATAAGACGTACATGGGCCTCTTCACGATCACGGTGGACGTATGATCGGGGACGTTTGGCACGCGCCGGCTCTGGCGCCGGTTGGGGGCAGTATGATTGAAGCAGTTGTTTCTACAACTCAACCAACTCCATGAACTTTTCAGCGACTTCGTCGGAATCGGGCGAAGAATCATGTTCAGGTGACGACATTTTGGGAAGAACGAATATGACATTTTGCAAGAAAAATTGTAGGAGGAAGAAGGAGTGAGTTGTGATGAATGAAAGTGAGTTGTGATGAATGAATGAGGGAGAAGTATTATTTATAGAGAGAAAAGAAGAAGAAGAAAAAAGGAAAATGGGCTCAACGGTAAAAGAGCCGTTTGAAAAAAAAAATCGAAAAAAGGACGAAAAAGCCGTTGGAAAATATTTTTTTTTTTTCGCTCGAGTGCTACCCGAGCACTCGAGCATTCCTCGAGTCGCCCCCCGCCGCAACGCACCTACTCGACCGCAACGCCTTCCTCGAGTAGCCACTCGAGGATAGCGTTGCGGGTGCTCTAATAATTTTGTGAAATAATCGACAATGTTGTCTATGTGTGGCACTATTATCACAATTATATTAAATTCTTTTGATTTTTTTATTTTTTAATTTCAATTTTTTACTAATAAGTTATTATAGTTTTTATTATCCAATAATAATATAGTATAATTTCATTTTTTATGAGTGATTTATGATTTTTAGCAAATGATATTATTTAGTACTATTACTTTTTATCATCATCGATCAAGGTTATATTAGATCTACTTAGATCAAAATCCGTGTAAATTAATTGTAACTAATCATTTTGAACACATGCCAAATTCTATCTATTTAATTCATAAAAAACACTACTTTCACTATTTATAAGTAAATATATAATTTTTACCTTACTACACATATAGTAAAAAAAAATTAATAAAAAGTTGATTGGTTATTTAATTTTCCCATTTTGTACTCATATTGGTTAATCGATGAAAATACAAATATTATGGACGATATAATGCTGAATGTTTAATGCACCATTTCTATCTTATCTCCAAAAAAAATATATGCACGATTAGATCTGCTGCAATTTTGATGAATATCATGTCATGATAGCTATTTTAAAAGAATCAAATAATTGTTTTGCTTTCTAATATATTTGAGTAGAAAAAGGAAAACACAACAAATAAGCATATCTAATTACACAACCGCCAAATTAGTCTAGGGTTAAATTAGCCAAGCTCTTAAATATTAATTATCGAACTAAATATAAAAAAATTAACTTTAAATTTTAAGGGTATTATATATATACATAATATGTATACATAGATTAATTGAAAAAAAAAATTGGTGTAGTCAACTCTAAGAATAAATAAACTGTAGTAGTAATTGTAAAGTAAATAAAACAAAGCTGATGCCTTTACTGGTATTGAATTGAAAGTTTTCCTTAAATTCGAGATATGATGACAGTTAACTCTAAAACTGCTTAAACAAAACTTACATCAACAAAATATATAAAAGGTGGCCACATTTTAAACACCCTGCCCAAGTCTAAAGAAGTTTATAAAATCTTGAGGTTATATATATCAAAAACAAGAAAGTTAAGACAATTTAGGTTGAATGTATGAGTTAAGATTTATCACTCAATGAGGTTATACATTTACAAGAATGCAGTGGCATGAGAAGAAATAGCCCAGTTTGTGGATTAGATGAGAGCTTTGATGCACAAAGTAATAAATTTAAACTAAGGATCACCAGGCTTGACATCCCATCTTGACCTGCGTTTCTTCCTCCATGGGGGCACATTTAGAGTGGCTATGGCCGCAGGAGCAGGTGCCAGATTAATAAACTCATCTGCATCATCCTCATCGCTCTCGATCCAACCATAGCAAGGAAAACGTGTCCGTGTATTGGCCGGCAGCAACAGCAGATGAGTGCTATCTCGTGGTGGTGAAGAAGCTGGCAGCGGTGTATCCTCTGCAACTGCTTCTGAGGGGTGCTCTATGAGAGCATCCGAAGCTCGACTGCAGCTAAGGTCTTCATCGCCTTGTGGCTTGTCCAACAGTTCCCGATTTTCAACAGGCTGAGAATAATGTGGTGAATTTGGTTGATTAGGATGCAAGCTAGTGAAGACTTCGTTACAGAAAATGAACTATGATAGCAACAGACAAACAAAATCTAACATGTGCAAGCAATTAATTCTCTTGCTGCAGAGCTTTTGGATATTCAATTTGATTTCTGAAATCATGGTAAGAGAAAAGGCACAAGAAGTCAGTTAAATTAACTCCTTTTTACTAACATGCTGCCATGTGAGTTAAAAACCAAACAAATAGTTTTGAATAATTCTTCAATCCCAAAGAAGGCAAACAACTACCACATCTCACAAACCGCATCACTAATCTATCTAATCACTTGAAGCAACAATGAGAATTGCTAACAAACAATTACTCCAATGTTAGTAAAAAGATCCAAATATTGCAGTTTTGACTTACACTAAGTGAAAATAGACCTATTGCATTAGGGTACATTGTGAAGTAAGAGGCAAAACAAAAATTGAACAAATGAATCTTCACGGAACTCTAACATAAACTGGTAAAACTTCAACTGAGTAGATGCGATTTTACAAACGCAATTACTGCATGACTGATTTCTCTCGAAATTTTTATTGTGAGTGTATGTAAACACAAAATATATACCCCTTCTAATCAGAACTTATTGACCTAAATGGAAGAGGATTCAAGGTAGAATTTGTTTCATTCTTCTATTTATAGCCAAACTGTGAGCAGATCATGGTTTGAAAAAATGCTTGTCAGGTATTGCAGGACAAAAGCAATATAAAATAGAGCAACAACAAAATAGAATAAATTACTTTAAGCTGTCATAGAAAAACATGGTAAAAAGAGTGTGCTCTGGGTTTGGTCATACCTCCAGTAGTAATCCATTTTGCGACGTGACTTGCTCTTCATCATCCTTTTCTTCAAGAAGGGAGTCAAGAAGTACCTTATATGAGCATTCCTCAATGAATGGCCATCCTTCATCTCCACCGTATACCTATATAAGAAAAATATCAAGCAATTAAATGAAGGGTTATTCTTCAACGTGCCAGACCTTTCTGCTGTATGCACTCGTTCTGCTCAACTCTGCACACATGCACATTTCTTCATATATTGTACACATGTGTATTTGATTGTCACGCACGCATAAAAGGCAGTTAGAAGTTAAGTTGATAAATACAATGACCTAATGGATTATGGAAGAAGAAATAAAACGATAGGAAGGGAAATTTTCTACACATGATTTGTCTCTTAGATCTTCTACAAACTTCAGTTTCTCAACTATAACCTATAATCTATACCGACTCAAAATAAGACAGTCAAAACAGGGTGCTCTGCTATCACTTACAGCCTCAACTTACACAGCTCAGACATGGATTTTGGTCATGACCATCTCAGCAAGTCTAATATGTCTGAAATTCATTTGTTTCTGAAATAAGATCAATAGTCAAGCTCTAGCTAGAAAAAGACCTCTCAACCCCTTATGGTATATGAATGTAGTGGTCAACAATAAGGAAATAATTTTACACTCATCAATCTTCCACACGTTATGGCAATGGGATTACGTTTTACTACAAGATTCCAATGCATTGCCTACTCTCGCAAATATGAAAAAGAATATGGATGGTTTGCTTGGGGGGGGGGGGTAATAAATATAAGCAACAGTTTGAAGCTTGCCAAATTTGACGGCTCAGTAGATCACTGTGCTTGATATTTGCACATATAAGTTGGGATTAGCTATGTTTATGTTCAGTAGCTCTGCAACAAAAGTCTACTAGATCAACTCATGTGCCTTTTCATTACCAACTTGAGCTTAAAAACTACATCTAATGTAGCACAATCAAAGTGTGCTGTTAGATCATTTGATGTTTACATTGCCTCTGCACAAGACTTAGTTGTAACTAAGCAAGAGAAAAATGAATTGGCTAAGAAAAATAAACACTTCATGCTTGAAAAAATGGGCAAAAGAAATAAAATTAACAATATGCCATTTTCTAAAGTTTCAAATGGCACCACCTAGAAAAGCACAAATATTATATTTTTTGCAACTTATTTGGATAGATTCAACAAATTATGAGCTAATATGTGAGCTAACTTCCAACAACATGACCTCTACAAGGAAAACAGAACTAACACACTACGCTTATCATCCAACGTAAAATACTAAACTTAAAAATAAAAGGAAAAAACAGAAAGAAAGGATTTACACGCGCAAACACTCAAAATTATCACATGGCATTCCTCCTTTTCTTCCTCGCAATATATACCCCACCATAACTGACGAAGAAATGGGAAAACTACAAACGAAACATTCCAATGTAACTCCAAGTTTACCTTGAGCAGTTGGTTAACGCGTTTCTTCACCTTTGCTTCCGGGAATCCAAGCGGCAGCATGGCGTCCACCGCCGCGTCCATACGCGACAACCGCGGCTGAAAAAAGATCGAAACCCTAAATCATTAATACACGAAAACAACCCCAAAATGTGGAAATCACAAGAGCAGAGCAAAGAGAATCGAGAAAGATGCATACACGCAGGATCCTGGGTCTCCCCCTAGGCCTCCCCATCTTGACTGTGATGGACTACACGCACAGCAACTCAGCGAATCGATGAGGAAAATGGGGTGCGAAAAAAGTTTGATTCTTTACTAAAAATGGCTAGAAGCAGAGGGAGAAAATTTGCAGTGGCGACTGCCGATGAATAGATGTTTGACGGAAATGATAGGATATTATAACATGCATGCTTTAATTGTGAATATGCAGACATAAATAAATGGTATCTATTTTAGGTATTTTTTTTTTTAAATTTCAAGTTAACCATTTTTATTTATTTTTTGAGAACAATTTTTTTTAGTACATATGTGTTTGGAGTGGTGCTTCAAAGTGAAGATTTACACGAGACACAAAATTTTGATTCATCCAACTCTTTTTTAAGCCAGAAAGAATAGTTTCGTTTCTCTATGTAGTGTCTAGAGGTTGTGTCATTAAATATTTCATTTATAGGTATATGCATTTTTCCTTTTCATATTTTGGATCGAATTTTTTATATTTTTTATCTTTTCGTTATAATTTTTTTTCCTACTACTTTTGCGTTCGAATTGAGTTTTTGCATTTTTTTTTTATTTGAGACACAAATTTAAAAGAAAATTAAACGCACCAACTTTACTCAGTCCTTTGTCCTCTTCAAGTCCCTGCCACTGTCCTAGTTCGTTTGTACAATCTGCCAACGATTTGTTTTTTCTGTCACACAAAATTTCGAGATATTTTGATGTTTATAGCAAATGACTGAAACAATATTTGGCTTCATTAAATATCTATTTATGTAGTTTAGTAGTTATAAGTATGCAATACACAGTAGTATTTATATATACCATATATGCATTTTAAATATAGACTTTACAAAATATGAATTTATAAAATACTTACATTTTAAAAAGAATTTTACATTTAAATATTAACTTATATATATACATTTGTGTGCGTGCGTAAAAATGCAAATGTAGAGTATGTTAGGAATATTATATTTATGTTTGAACATTTGAACTATACTATTTGGTCATGCATATATAATCATGAACAATTTAAATATGTAGAGTTAGATTGCATGGAAAAATTACAAAATTTGTGAAATTTAGAATTGTTGAACAAATCAATAATTTTGATGAACAAATATTTTGATTTGGGGTTCGAATCCTAGAGTGACTAGATTTTCAACATATTAAATAAAATACGTCTGTTCATCAAAATTATTGATCTGTTCAACGTTTGTAAATTCGCAAGAGATATATAGAAATAAATAAATTCAGAATAAATGTAGATGATAAGATCAATCAATATAAATGACTAAGATTTTTTTTAAGTTCCTAAATATTTGTATTTCTCTATGGATCTTTATCCTAAACGCAAATATGTAATTTTATGCAGTATAAGTGTAAGACAACCACATACAAAATATGCTATATGTCTATATATAAGTTAGGATCCGATTAGAGCTAAATTTTATGATTTTATTCATCTTTATTTATTTATTAAGACTTTAAGGTTCATTTAGAGCATAGAATAGTAGGGTCCCAAATAAGATTAGAGTGACACTCAGAGGATCCAATTTGAACTAGTTTCTTAGAATTGAATGTAAATTTTATAACCAAAAAATATATTAGGGTTTATCTTTAGCATGCAGGGGAGTTGATCACTAAATTATTAGCAACAAATTACCACAACTAACACGGTGCAATTGTAGCACAAATAACAAGTAACCGAGTATCGTATCCACAGGGACTATTATAACGAATCACTCTAAGTAATCCTAATTAAACTCTAGTAATATTCAGGCAAACGAAAGAAGGAAAGTTTAATTAACTTAAACTAAAACACTAATAACAATAATTAAAATCGCGTAGGAAAAATCAAGTATTAAAAGACAACTGATCCTAGGGTAGTAAATTCATCAATTAAATCTACGCAATAAATCTATTAATCCTATGTACCAATTTAATCCAGTTATGATGAGAGATCACTTAATTAATCAATTACTCTCGCTAGAGCAGCAACGATCGTAGATTAGTAAATTCTCTATCTCCGTTAGGTCTCAAGAAAATCTACTAACTCCCAATAGTTCCTAAGAATAGCTCCCTATGATCCACCTATCTCCGCTAGGTCTCAAGGTTAAAATCATATCATACATTCCTGAATCCGCTAAACAGTTATCTCCGCTAGGTCTCAAACCGAATAGCTAAACATGCAAACTATTGATCAGATAATTCACAAGAAATTAAGCACCAGGAATTATGAATCATAAACTGGAAGGCACAAAGGTATTAACAAATAAAACACATAAATTCAATCAACTATTTACAAACCCTACAATCAGCTAAAGGAAACTAGCTAGACATAGTAAAATAAAACATAAACATAATTAAAGAGAATGCAATTGTAAAAACTGAATTATATAAAAACCGAATAAAAACGATTGTAGCGACTTGAATCTTCAATCTTGATCCAAGCCTTGAAAACTAGAAAGCTAAAATATTCTAAAGCTAAAACTATAAAACTGAAAATATAAGTCTGGGTGTCGGGGCTCTCTCGAATAGGTCAAAAGAGGACCTATTTATAAGCTTCAGCTTTCCTTCGGATCACCATGGAAGTTGCCATGCAAAGTAGAATTCTAGTGGTAATAGAATCGTGTGAATTAAGGCAACTCTCCAGCTGGATGCGCGCTTCTGGAAAACACTCCTACTCTCGCCAACTTCGCAGCTCTCACCAAAGGAATGGATGATTTCCCTGACCTCGCCAGAGAAATGGTTTGCCAGCGGAATGATGATCTCTCTGGCATTCGCCAGAGGAACGGGTGATATCTCAGGTACTTCGTCAGCGGAATGGGTCGCCAGCGGAATGTCTTCCGCTCTGGCCTTCCTCCGCTCTGGCAGCGGGGAAGTGAATCCTCTGGCAGCGAGGACTCCTCTGGTGATGACTTCGCTGGCATGACTTCTCTGCTCTGGCGAAGTGATTTCTCTGGCGTGACTTCTCTGCTCTGGAGATGTCGGCTCCTCTGGTATTCGCGGATTTCTCTGGACTAGCTTTTGATTCCTCTGGCTTTCGATTCCTCTGGCGCGTCGATTCCTCTGACGCCAGAGGAATGGTGATTTCTCTTCTCTGAAGACCAGAACACCTAGAAAACGCCAAATTCATCCAAAGTTCTCCAAAATTGCATCCTTTCATCTTGAAAGCCTAAATCTCCTGCAAAGCATATAATACACCATAAAACGCACCAAATTCCAGAAGATTAACTTAAAACACGCACAAACAAACCCATAAAAATAGTGTAAATTAAGCATAAATCAGGAGTTCATGTGGTAAAACTGATAACATTTCAATGAATAGTTTTCTTCCAAGAGAAATGATAACAACTAGAAAATTGGACGAATTAACATGTGTGAGTAAAGAAAAGAAGAAAAAACACACTACACTCACTCACGACTAAACACCTCATTTACAACGGGGCAAAAAGCCTATCTTTATTATTGTTGTTGTTGTTATTATCGCCCTATCTTACTCACGGGTGTTTGGAGGGTGGGCACTGATAGCATTTGGCGAAAAGACCAAATGTGTCGACTTGCCTAATAAAATTGGTCATGCTCGCCCACCCTCTGAACCCGAACCCGACGACCAACACCCACAACACCACAAACATGTTGACGACATACATCCCCGTCCAGCTCGGCACGAACAGGGGAGGCTTCTCCGCAGCATTCTGCAACACAAAAATTTATCTAAATTTTTTTTCCATTCCATCATCAAAATTATCAGTCAGTTGAAACGACGATCGCACCTGACGAGCAGAGGCGTTCCGGTAGGTGAGCATGTGGGCGAGCGCGGGGATGATGTAGACCGTGAAGCTAACGAGAAGCGCCCCGACAGCAGAGTTTATGGGCCCGAAAAAGGGGAAGACGATGGCGATGAACCATATGGGGATGACGACGGGCAGCCTGGCCAGGGCCCGCAGGCACATGCTCTTGGTGTCGTGCACGCCCACGACCTTCTCCCACACGAAGTAGAGAGGCACGCAGGTGAACCCGAAGGTGATGAACTGGTGGATGAGCATGTTAGGTCCAGAGGGTCTCGAATAGGTGTATGGGGGAGAGACTACACCTATAGGGTATTTTTCCTCAAAAACAGAGGAATCTCAAGATAGAGATCAAAACGAAACTTTACACGCAAACTTAGACGCCTGTTAACTGAAATGAGTTTTGACCAAACAGGGTTGATGACTGATACTGAACTGGAACTTAACTGATGCACGTTAAGGCTTCAGTAGAGTTTGCTAAAACAGAGATGTTACAAGTCTTCTTGACTATCAGAGGATAGATCAGTCAGACTGATAACATACGCAGCGAAAATAACTTTGTTTCGTAATAGCCTTTGTTGAGCACGTTGTTAGTCTTAGGTTTCTCTTTGCATTTAGTCAGTGTTCAGTTTATCAATGGAAAGAGCACAAGTAAGAATGTAAAACTGAAAGCTGTAAATAACACAGAGATTTTTACGTGGTTCGGAAAAACACTTCCTACATCCACGGTCGGTTGATCAGACCAACAACTTTACTCCGCAAGTGCTTAACTGGTGCATTGCAAACCTATCCGTGTGCTTAGCCGGGTGCACACAAACGAATCAACTGAAGATCCAATCTTCAGTACCAACACTTCACTCGCGTTGGATTTTCCACTCCTAGCACGAACCTGCACTAGGATCTCACGCAGTCAGAGTACCTTCCTGAACTCCTTTTCAACTCAAACACTCGATTCAGTAACTCGAAGGGAGGTTTGAAATCTTTGCCAACTGAACTTCAAAGACCAAGTTCTTTGGAGTTAGTTTTGACCTAGGCTTTGGATAAACAGAGGTTTACCTAAGGTATAAGAGAATGTATGTAATCAGCAGTGACTGAGTTTTGGCTTTGGGATCTATTCTTCGATTCAAGCTTTGGAGAGATTAAGCTTTGGCTGAGAAATAATTTTGGCAGAGTTTCAGCTTATGTCGTTGAATCGGTGAAGATTGAAGTGATCCTCGAGTGCTATTTATAGGAGAGGTCTTGAATAGATTTGTTGGCGAAGAACGTCTTCAAGATTTCTTCCGTTGGAGAGCTTTTCGAATTTGGGCTGAGGCTTCAATCTTCGAGGTTCCTTGTTTGGTGAGAACGACTATGTTGAAGAGTAGGAGATTTGACATCTCTGATAAAGTAGCCACCAAATAGAAATGACCTCTACAGAGAAGGATGATCCTGAGATCTCTGCATTTAATGCGGCTGTACTTTTTGGAGTACGTGGCTTCCTTTGGACATTGGAGGTTCAATCCGAGGAAGAATGTTTAACTGATACTTGACTTTAGTATTAGTTCGCTGAATCCATGTGGCACGCATTAAGTAATCAATTCCGAACTGATACTTCAGTTGGTAACTCCAGTCTTCAATCCTTCGTTCTTCAGTCTTCAGTCTTCAGAACAACAAACTAAACTAGAAAAGAATTCTAACACTTCAGTTCGAACAGTTCTAGTCTGTTACAATTAAGCTCTATGGATTTTGGTATCATCAAAACAAGGATTAGGATATTTTAATAATTTCCCAACAATTTCCCCCTTTTTGATGATGCCAAAACCACACAACAGTTCTAGACAAACAAAAAGACTGAACTCAGAGCACAAGTTCTAAAACAGGGTGAATACTATTCCCCCTTAACAATAGAACCTAAAAACTTGTACTAAGAGCAAGAACACAACAGTTCAAACACAGAACGAGGAGAAAACTGAAAAACATTAATCAGAGCCTGGACAAGGAGAGAAAACTGAAAAACATTAATCAGAGCCTGGACAAGGAGTCATTGTCTTCAGGTTGAGGTCAAAAGAAGTTCTTTTCATTAAAAGGTAAAACTGATAAGACATCAGTTTGAATTACAAAGCAAGTAAAAAGAAACTTCTTAAGAAAGCAGAAGCAGAAAACTAAGGTTTCTGTCCATACAAGCTGAAGACTGCATAGATGATATTGTCGAGAGCCTTTGATTGGACATGAGTAGGTACCTTCCAAATTTTGCAGATGCTTTCGACTTCTCTTCTGATGGAATCTCTGTTCACGCCGTTTCTGGTTCTTGGAGGGCAGACAGTTTTCTTCAGAGTATTTGAAGTCGAAACCCTAGCGTTTCTCTGAGCAGCTTGCATTTTCTCAACCATTGCTCTTTCAGGCCAGTTGACAAGGAAGTATTTACAAGCTTCAATTTGGAATTCTCTGCTCCTGTCGAGATTTACGAAGACAACCCATTTGGTGTAGCTTTCTTTCAGCTTTTCCCACCATTCATTCATGTCGGAAGGCATCCAACGATCTTTTCGTTCACATCTGTCCAGGTGGGATGCCAAGAGGCCTTCGCTGATATATTGAGCTATTCTTTGTTGATCTTGAAGCCTCTGTTGAAAGGGTTGTTTGGTTTCTTCGCCCATGGAGAGAGCTCTCTTGGCCTTTGGTTCTGAAGATGAGCTTTCTTCTCTTGGTCTCTTCCTGCTGTAGTCTCTTGAGATGAAAGGAGCTTGCACCGAGGTGTTGGTAGCGCCGGAGAAGATGGCTTGTGCTCTGGCAAAGTCTTGTGCCAGTTCTTTGGGTAAGAAAGGTTCCAAATACTCTTCCCCCTTTTTGGTATCATCATGAGGGAGAAAGCTAACCTTCTTCTGAAGATCCTTGATGTCACTCAGCATTGATTGCATGAGAGAAGAGTTGGATGACTCTCGAACAGAGTTCAGCTCACTTTCAACTTTAGTTAAGCGAACGAGGATCGGTCGAAGTTCTTGCGCGATCATCAGTTGAGCATCTATAGAAGTCACGAATTCTGTCATGAACTCGATGCGCATGTTTCTGAGCTTATCTTGAATCTCAAGAAGTTGCTGCTTGGATTTGATTTCAGCTTCCAAGACGAATTGATGAAGCTCCTTGAGCTCTGTCTTAATCTTTGGGAAGTCGTCTAGAAGTAGGTCTATTTGGAAGGTGAGATGACTGATTTTGGCTCGATTAATTCTTCTCTGGAGATCAATGAGGCGAGCATCGTGATGAATCATGTCATCTTTGGCTTGAGCTTCTACAGCTCTGAGTGTCTCTGTCGTTCCCTTTCGTGCTTGAGTGTCTCGATTGCAAATTCCTGATCGGAGATGACATCGAGCAGGGCATCAATCGTATTTTCAGTTCCTTCCGAAATCTTGAACTGAGTCCTGACTGGTTCTCTCTTTTTCCACTCAGTTAGAAAACCATCATTGTCAACATCCGAGTCATATCGGATGACACCGGGTCACCGAGAGATTTCAATGACTTCTTCTGGTAGCTCAGGCGGAGCATTGATGATGTGTTCTGGTTGCTCAAGGGGAGCAGGAGGTGCCTGTGCTGGTCCTTGGGAGGTAGAAGCCTCATTGGTGGCTGAGGGAGCATTAGCTGTGGCGACAGCATCAGTGGGTGGAGCAGAACGGAGAACTTCCTCTTTAGTGGGCGAGGGAGCAGGCACACGCCTTTGACTGATGGTGATGCCCTCTGATGGAGTAGGCTCATCAGTGGTGAGGATGGGTGGTGAAGATGGTCGAGGAATTTCTATGATATCCTCAATTCGACCTTCCGAAGACGAGGGATCAGCGTTGTCAGCTGATTTCATTTCTGCTGCAGGCGGTGAGCAAGGAGGTGCTGCATTATCACCGTCACTGGGTTGAATATCCTCAAAGGAGGATGACAGAACAGTTGAAGTTTCAGTCAGCAACTGACTGGTTGGATCAGTCACCAAATGCTCTGGAGAAGTGATATCAGCTGCAGAGTTTGCTTGAGGAGCAGTCTCAGATGCAGGTGCTTCTCGGAGAGTGATCTCAGATATTGGATCCTGACGAAGTGGCGATGCGACGGGTAAAGCATCTACAGGCTCAGGGACTGTAGGTTCTTCAAACATTGTGGATGTGCCAGCATCGTGGTTGAGAGAAAATCCACCGAGGTAGCCTAGGGATTCAAGATAATCCATGACAAATTTGTCGAAGCCATAGATTACATCCCAGATTCTCGTGATTTGGAAGAGGTTGATCAAAGAGGTTTCTTCCATCTCAAATGAGTCTTCAGTTCCTGTATTTTGAAGACTGTTGACCTGAGGGCAGGGAGCCGTTTTCAGATATGTGTAGGAGAGAAGTCTATGAAGATTCTGGTAGACTTCTAAAGATGTATCAAAATCACCCAGAAGATGTCGTAGGTGATTTGTTGCATCTTGTTGAGCTTCGGACTGTAGTGCCATGACTGCTTGGTTTTTATCAGATGAACCAGTTGGAGTTGGTTCAGAAGAGATTTCCAAGATAGCTTTGCCTTTAGATTAAGGAGAGATAGGCTTCCTTAAGGCAGTTTTGGGCTTTGATTTGGATGTCATTTTTGGAACTGAGGAGCGAGATCGACGTGGTATATTTGTGGGAATGGGATGATTTGGAATGGAGGGTTCAGGGACTTCTGATTCAGTTGACTCAGGGGAGGAGAGATTGATTACCTTCGTTTCAGGAGAAGGCTTTGGTCCACCTTTTGCAACCTTGATAAGTCGGTAGCTATCTGAAAATGGCAGTGTCTCTGGCCAATAAACAGTAGGGAAATCCTTCGTCCCTTGAATTATAATTTAGGAAACCCTGTTTCCCTGTCGAAGAAGATTTGTCGGCCTTGTGTTCTGACGCTCGCTGAAGAGGTGTTTGAGATACGCCTCTTTCCAGTTGAAGGGTCCGTCCTTCAGGAGAGCAGCCAAAATGTTCTTCTGAGGCTGCGAAGCCTTGTCCGGCATTCCATTTGCGCCTATCCAGCATTTTTGTACGATTTTGCCTAAGAGAGTGTATGCAGGCTCGAGAAGGGATAAAACAAGCGTCCCTTCAGTTGTCTTGTCTGGATTCTTCAATGCCTTTTTGAGGGTGGCATTTGCTTCTTCATCTGAAACAGATGATGGTGAGGGACCACTGTTTGGCAGCTTGAACAGATTTCTGACAATTTCTGTAACATTGAGCGTCTTTTCTTGTTTGTCTGAGAAATCCGGGGTTGTGAACACAGATATTTCGGAGAGGAGTTCACCGGAATCATTGAATCTCAGATTCTGATAAAATTGTCGAACAACGTCGATGAGAAGATAGTTAGCTTCCTTTGTTACGAAGGTCCTCCACTGATGTTGATTCAGGATCTCCTCCACTTTAGGATATTCTGAATTTCTTTCGAGTGAAGGATAATCCACTGACTGGTCGTATCTGATGCTTTTGGTGAGGCAGTCATCCTTCTGGGCATCAGACTTTTCTCCGTCGAATTTAGACATTTTGTGAATCTGCAGAAAGAAAGTTTTGGAAAGGAGGAGGGGAGTTCTCACAGTAGAAGGCTGTGGAAGATGGTCAGTAGGAATGCGAGAGAGAATATGAAAGAGTGATGAGGAGAGAGTGATAGACGTGAGTAGTGGAGACAGGATGCAGAACGTGGTGACGAAGAGTGATCGTGGATGATGGACTATAACTAGGGCAGATGAAAAGACATCGGCGGTTTGAAATCCGCACGCCAAATCATTTTTAATAAATTTTGAAGTTCGTAATTAATGCCCGTCAGAAAAAAATGCCTTAAAATATGAGATTCACAATGATGAGGAATATTTGACGCAATCTCTTACTTATTGAAAGTAGGCGGCGAACAAGTTATGCAATGATTAGAAAGGATAACTTCAAATAAGGTATTTTGAATATAAGCAAGTCCATTAGTAAACCATAGTCACCGGTCAACAAAAATGTAAAAGACATCTTAGTCTCTTATCAGTTAGAGATAGTGGTAATTCGATCAAGTTCCTAACAATCAGTCGGGAGAGAAGTCAATAACTAATTTAGACTAAACAACATTTCCCCTAGACTTGATAATCAGTAATTATCATAACGGTGGACTAATGTGATTGTAAAGAAGAGAACCAAGGATAAACAATGATAAGGCAATTTAATTCCATCAACAGTTTGCGAAATGCAAAGAAAGACTTGAACAAAAAGAAGTCGACAAAACAATTCTAAAACATCATTTACAAAAATGAACTTTAAAATCAGTTGACATTCTTGACCTTTCTTTGTTCTCAGTTGATGTGGAGTTTCTTGCTTGGTTTCTCTTGTCGTCTTCCAGTCGTTTCTTCTATTTTCTTCCCTTTTTCCTTTTTATCTTCTTCTTGTTTCTTGCTGTTGCTAGCTTCAGGTACAACGCTGGACTTGGTCTGAATTCCCAATTGCTGTTGAAGATGCATGACTGTAGATTCGAGAAAGGCCTGCTTGACTTTGAGCTCATAAGTTGCCTCTTCTTGAATGATTAGCCTTTCATACAGCATCTGTATTTCTTTATCAGTGAGAGGCCTTGTTGATCTTTGATCTTTATCAGCTGAGTCTTCATCCCTTGTATCGGAGGGAGCAGTCTGACGAGGTGGAGACTCAGGGTGAGCTTCAGCATCATTGATGTCATCTTCTTTGAGAAGACCTTTGGAGATTAGGTACAATTTGAAGTTGGGAGACCAGTCATAAATATGGTTTGTATCTCTTGCTGTAAAGAACTCAGTTCATTCACTTGGTTTTCTGCATAAGTTCTAATTGCTATTACCTATTATTGGGTGATAGATTGTCGGAATGTTGTTGAAGGACAACTCTCCTGGAGTAGTTGGCGCTGCTGCTTCGGCTTTTGCTTCTATATGTCCCAATAACTTCTCTCTGATTGGAAGAAATTACAAAAGATTGTGTGAGATTCTTCCTGATGTGGAAGAATGGGGTCAGATTGTCTTGATCGGGATTCTCTTGTCACGAATGGGATATGAGAGATGAGCTGTGAGAGAAGTCTCTAGAAGGGACACGTGTTGAAAAGTTAGTTGTGAGTATGTTAGTTTACTATAAATAGTGGGATAGCAGATTGGAATGGCAGTTTTTGGCTGAATCTCTAATTGGTTTCATTATTTTTCAATAAACATTCCTCTTCTTAGCTTCAATGTCTCGTCTCGTCGTAACTTGCACACGAGCACTCAAATTGATTTTGTTGCAGGCAACTCTTCAATAAATTCAACGTGATTGTGCCGAGCTTGTTTAGAATTGGCGATTGATCAGAGGTTATGGAGTTCTAGTGTGACAATTGGTACTCAGAGCCACTCAAACCACGCATGCCGCGAAAACCATCGAAGATGGAAAGCAGAATTGAACGTGTAGAAGGTCAACTTGGAGAGATGAAGGAGGATTTATCTTCAGTAAAAACTGATATTGCGTCGGTTAAGGGTGACCTATCAGCTATGATGAAGTTGATGAAAGAGCAATTAGAGGAGATGCGTAGAGAATCCAAAGGGAAGCACACCATGAATGATGACCGAAGGCATGAGAGCGAGATGTCAGGGCATAGTAAAGGTAAATCTCACTCTCAAAATTCTGGTAGCTCTCAATCGCGCATGCCTAGGATAGATTTCCCCAAATTTTTAGGCGAAAATCCTATGCAATGGATCAGACAGTGCAACAAATATTTTGTTATCAACCCTTTGAGTGATGTTGATAAAATTCTCACTGCTGCACTATACATGGAAGGAAATGCTGATTTGTGGTATTTGGAGTATGTAGAGGGACTAGATGGTCTTACTTGGGAGGAATTTAGTTGTCTAGTTGTGGAAAGGTTTACTAATCTGGAAGAAAAGAACTTAGTGGCACAATTTAATAAACTAAAGCAGGACTCTGATGTTATGTCATATACTCTGAAATTTGAGGAGCTTAAGGCATTCATGGTTGGAGATAATCGGGAGGATTATTTTGTGAAGAGTTATTTGAGTGGTTTGAAGGATGAGATCTCAAACATGGTGGAGATGTTTAACCCAAGAACTTTAGGCCAAGCTATCAAGTTGGCTAAGAGGCAGGAGTTACAACTGTTATCCTTGGGAAGGGGACCAAAGCAAGTCAGTAAAGTACAGGAGAGTAATTGGAAAAAACCTCAGGAAAGTAATACACCTAAGGGATCTACTGTAGTGGGTGTTTCTGATCATAAAACATCTAACTTTAGAAAGCTGACTCCTGAGGAAATAGAGATTAGAAGGAAGAAGAAGTTATGCTTCAACTGCGATGAACCTTATCAGATAGGGCATAAATGCAAGAAGCTATTCACCATCATTTGTGAAGAGAGTCAGGAAGAGGTGGAGTTAGTATTACACGCAGTGGAAGAAGCTGAGGATGATTTCCAGATTTCTGTCAATGCATTAGCTGGGCAACTAGCTCCAGACACCATCAGGTTGCAAGGAAAAGTTGGTAGACACTCTATCACCATACTGATTGACACAGGGAGTACTCACAGCTTTCTTGATGAGATGGCTGCAAGAAGAATTGGATGTGAAGTAGAATACACTAATCCTCTATTAGTCACCGTAGCTGATGGAGGAAGGATTGAGTGTAACACTCGATGTCCAAAACTCGAGTGGGAAATGGGGGCTTGTCAGTTCAGTTCAGCCATGAGATTATTGAGACTGGGAGGGTGTGATATGGTTGTGGGAGTGGATTTGTTGCGACAACTTGGACCAATTACCTTTAATTTTGGTGAGCAGAACATCAAATTTACTAGGGAGGGCAAGGACATATTGCTGCAAGGAATAAAACAGGAGATGACGTTAAAGATGATAACTGGAAAAAAATTCAAACGAGCTTTACGGAAGGGAAAGGGTTCTCTCTTTGGGTGCCTTTTCATGATTTCTGCTGAAAAGGTAATACAAGATAGTAAACCAGCTTTAGAAATTCAACCCTTGATATCCAAATACTTACCCATATTTGAAACACCAACCACTCTCCCACCAAACAGAAACCACGACCACAAAATACCCCTAAAGCCAAACACTATTCCCTTTAAACAGAACCCATACAGATACCCCTACTTGCAACGTATGGAGATAGAGAAATTGGTCCAAGAAATGCTCGACACTGGAATCATACAACCGAGTACAAGTTCTTTTTCTTCCCCAGTTTTGTTGGTAAAAAAAAAAGACGAAACTTGGCGGTTTTGTGTCGATTACAGGAAGCTCAATTCTTGCACTATAAAGGATAATTTTCCCATACCTTTGGTGGACGATCTATTGGATGAGCTTGGAGGGGCTGCTGTATTTTCTAAGGTGGATTTGAGAGCTGGTTATCATCAGATTCGAATGTGTGCAGCAGACATCCACAAGACAGCCTTTGTCACTTCTAGCGGATTATATGAGTTCAAGGTTATGCCTTTTGGGCTAACAAATGCTCCAGCAACGTTTCAATCTCTCATGAACACGGTATTCAGGCCTTTTTTGGGTAAATTCGTACTTGTATTTTTTGATGATATACTCATTTTCAGCAAGAGTATGGCACAACATTTACTTGACTTGGAGAAAGTCTTTCAAGTTATGGCAGAACAACAGTTGTTTGCTAAGGCATCCAAGTGCTCTTTTGGTACTTCACATGTGGAGTATTTGGGGCATATCATTAGTGATAAGGGGGTTGCTGCTGATCCTCAGAAAATTCAAGCAATGGTGGATTGGCCTAAACCAAAAAATCTGAAAGCTTTAAGAGGATTTCTGGGGCTTACCGGTTATTACAGGAAATTCGTGAGAAATTATGGCAGCATAGCTCGTCCTCTTAATGATATTACAAAGAAAGGTAACTTTATATGGAGGGAGAAGGCAGAAGAGGCATTTCATGCTTTAAAGAAAGCAATGGTGACAGCTCCAGTGTTGGCACTACCAAATTTTGAGTTACCATTTGTGCTTGAAACAGATGATTGCTATAATGGGATAGGTGCTGTTTTGATGCAAGACCACCATCCCATAGCATTCTTAAGTAAGTCTTTGGCTCCTAAAAACAGAGGCTTGTCTATATATGAGAAAGAATTCTTGGCCATTATACTTGCAACCGAGAAGTGGAGGTCATATTTGCTGCATAAATAGTTCATTATTAAGACTGACCATCAAAGTCTTAAGTATTTGTTGGAACAAAAGATTTCAACCACTGTCCAACATAAATACTTAACTAAGTTGTTGGGCTTTGATTATACGATAGAATACAAGAAAGGGATAGACAATCGAGTGGCAGATGCTCTTTCTCGACGGGATCAAGCAGCTGAGTTACATGCCATTTCTATTTGCCAACCTGTATGGATTAGTGAGCTGATGCTGAGCTATGAGGGAGATCCCATAGCCGAGGAGGCTGTAGCTGAATGCACTACCACACCTTACAATCTTTCTTTCTATAGATTTGTGGGTGGACTGTTACGATATAAAGGGAAATTGTTTGTAGGAAGTGGTAATGGTGTGCGGCAGAAAGTGATTGATTACATGCATAGTTCTAGCTATGGTGGTCATTCAGGAATTAATGCAACCTATCAAAGACTGCACACTTGTTTTTTGTGGCCAGAGATGCGCAGTGAGGTTCAGAAATGGGTGCAACGCTGCCATGTTTGTCAGCTCAGTAAGCATGAACACGCTAGAACTCCCGGTCTTCTGCAGCCTTTGCCAATTCCAAACCAAGCATGGCAACACATTACAATGGATTTTATTGAAGGATTGCCACTTTCAAAGGGCAATGACACCATTTGGGTAATCGTGGACAGGTTTACCAAATACTCTCATTTCTTACCATTGAAGCATCCTTTTTCTGCTTTACACCTTGCACACACGTTCCTTGATACTGTTTACAAACTGCACGGTTTGCCTCTTAGTATAGTTTCTGATAGAGATAAAATTTTCACGAGCCTTTTTTGGAAAGAATTATTTACTCTTCTTGGCGTTAGACATCATTTAAGCACTGCATACCATCCACAAACTGATGGCCAAAGTGAACGCGTCAATCAGTGTCTTGAAACCTACTTGCGTTGCATGTGTAGTCATACCCCTAGGAAGTGGTGTAATTGGTTGGCGCTTGCTGAATTTTGGTATAATACATCGTTTCATTCAGCACTTACACTGACCCCATTTGAGGCTCTATACGGGTATAAACCTTGTTGAAAACGAAGGTATGCATAAAAGAAGAGAGATATCATTTCATAAAATCAGCTAGTTACACACTAAGCTAGCTCTATATATAGAGCAAACAGCAGAAAGCAATAAAAAGGAAAAGAAGAACACACGCACAACGCATGCTGACTCATCTAACCAACTAAAAGGTAGATAAGCTTTTTATTCCACGTATGACTGGGCTGCATGCCCTTTATTGTGCTGCTCTCAACACGCCCCCTCAAGATGGGAGGTAGATGCTGCCAAATCCCATCTTGTCCATTATTCCATTCAAGGCTGGTGCAGTGAGTGCTTTAGTTAGAACATCGGCGAGCTGCAGAGTATTCTTAACATGCAAAGGTTTAACCACCCCTTCTAAGTATTTGTCACGAACAGTGTGACAATCAATTTCGATATGCTTTGTCCGCTCATGAAATACTGGATTGCAGCATATGTAAACAGCTGCCTGGTTGTCACAGTATAAAGGAGAAGGAGTCTTTTGCACAACACCAAACTCAAGAAGCAAATTTCTAATCCATGTCACTTCACAAGTAACTTGAGCCATAGCTGTATACTCTGCCTCTGCTGAAGATCTAGAGATAGTAGATTGTTTCTTGGATTTCCAAGAAACTAAAGATGAACCCAAGAATACTGCAAAACTAGTGACTGACCTTCTAGTGCTGGGATAGGATGCCCAATCTGCATCAGAAAAAGCTGATAAATTCAAACCAGTATTCTTGTCAAAGAATAAGCCATGACCTGCTGTCCCCTTTAAATATCTAAGAACTCTTTCTGCAGCTGTCCAGTGGCCCTCACACGGTTTGCAAACAAATTGGCTGAGATTGTTGACTGCAAAAGTAATGTCTGGCCTAGTTAAGCTTAGGTATAACAGTCTCCCAATGAGTCTTCTATAGCTGGTAGCATCTGCTAAATAAGGACCTTCTTGAAGTTCCAAATGCTTCCCTGACTCCATTGGAGTAGAAGTTGGTCTGCTATTCATCAAACCAGTATCTTTAAGTAAATCAAGAGCATACTTTCTCTGGCATAAGAATATCCCTTTGTTACTACGGGCAATCTCCAATCCAAGAAAGTAGGATGGTTTTCCCAAATCCTTATACTTAAAAGTCTTTCCCGAAAAATCCTTGAAAGCAGCAACTAAGGAATCATCATTGCTTGCAACAAGAATATCATCTACATAAACTACAAGACCCAAGAACTTGTCACCATCCTTCTTATAGAAGAACGAATGATCAGAGGCAGACTGAACCAAACCAAACACACTGAGAGCCTCAGAAAATTTCAAATACCATTGTCTCGAGGCTTGCTTGAGCCCATATAGTGATTTGGTCAATTTACAGACCGAACCAGGAGGATATGGCTTTCTCCCCTCATCAAGTAAGCCTGGAGGCAAGTCCATGTATATGTCTTCCTCAAGATCACCATAAAGAAAGGCGTTATTTATATCAAGATGGCAGAGATTCCAACCCAATACAGCAGCAAGAGATAACATGACCTTAACTGTCACCAATTTTGCCACAGGGGAGAAAGTGTCAAGGAAGTCAACTCCAGCCTGTTGAGTGTATCCTTTAGCAACGAGTCTTGCCTTGTATCTGTCTAATGTACCATCAGCAAAATATTTAGTCCGAAAAACCCATTTGCACCCAATAGCAATCTTATCAGGAGGTAGCAAGGTAACAAACCAAGTATTATTGCGAATAAGAGCTTCCAATTCAGCTTGCATATCCTTTCTCCACTCAGCATACTTAGCAGCCTGGTGGTAAAAAGAAGGCTCAGGAATGGAAGACAAGGAACAAATCATTCTAAAGTAGGCTGAAGATAATCTAGAGTAGGATATGTATTTGTGGATAGGATAGGGTGAAGAAGAAACGGAATTACAGATGTAATCATTAAGATGAGATGGTGGTTTCACAATTCTCCCTGCTCGAGTGACTGGAGCAGGAGGAGCAGTGGGGACTGAAGTAGATGAAGTGGGAGTTGGAGACACAGGTAACTCACCAGTGATAGCAGGAGATGGAGAATCAATATCATGAGAAGTAGCAGGAGAAGATGAAGAAGGAGGATTGAGAGATAGAGTGGGAGGATTTGGATCAGGAGGAAAAGTGAATTGAGGTTCTGGAAACTCAGAGGGTGTCATGTGAGAGTATGGAAAAATATTCTCATGGAAAACCACATCCCGACTGATGGTGGTTTGATGTGTGTCTAAATGCAGAACTTTATACCCTTTGTATCCAGGAGGATACCCCAAAAAGACACATTTAGTGGCCCTAGGTGAAAATTTAGAGCGATTCCTATCAAGAGTAGAAGTGAAACACAAACAACCAAACACCCGAAGATGAGAGTAAGAAGGAGGCTTCCCAAACGAAACCTCAAATGGAGTTTTATTATGAGATAAAACAGAAGAAGGCACTCGATTTATGAGATATGTGGCTGTGTGTATGCAATCACCCCAAAAGGAGACTGGCAGATGAGACTGGAAGAGTAAACTTTGAGCTACATTTAAGAGATGTTGATGCTTTCTCTCAACTCTAGCATTTTGCTGAGGAGTAGAAACGCAGGAATGATGAACTAATGTTCCATGTTTAGCATATAGTTCTCCCAACCCAAATTCAGGACCATTATCACACCTAAGGACTTTAATATGTCTGTTAAAATGAGTGACAACTGTGGTGAAAAATTGAGTGAGGATAGCTTTCACATCAGATTTAAACTTCATAAGGAATGTCCAAACAAAACGTGAACAATCATCTACAATAGTGAGAAAATAGGAATATCCTTGTGTAGTGGGAGTTTGATATGGTCCCCAAATGTCACAATGAATAAGATCAAAAATATCTTGTGATACATGAGAAGATTCAGGGAATGACAAGCGTTTTTGTTTAGCTAAAGGGCAGATCTCACACAGAGTCTGTTTACAAGAAGAAAGAGACAATGTTCTAGACAACAAATGGAGCTTATTGTAAGATAAATGGCCTAATCTATGATGCCAAACATCAGCTGATACTGCATTAGATGTAGGAGGAATTGGAAGTTGAACTGGCTGGATTGGAAATGGAGACTCAAATGCTTCTAACACATAGAGGTTGCCCACTCTTTTACCCTTCCCAATCACAATCCCCAGTGAAGCTTCCTGAATCACAAAGGCATCATGCGTAAATAACACAGAACAGTTGGATGATGTGGTAAGTGAACTGACTGAGATTAGGTTATAAGCAAAGGAAGGAACACATAGGACATAATTAAGCTGAAGAGAAGGAGTAAGCACAATAGTACCAGTGCAAGTTACTTGAGCAGTATTGCCATTCGGTAAACTAACACTGATACTATCTGCCATAGATGACTCAGTAAACAACTTAGAATTATTGCATACATGATGTGTAGCGCCAGTGTCTAATAACCAGAGAGATGAAGAAGAAAAAGTAGAGCAAACTAGAGGCTGAAGAATAATAGTACCACTGAAAGGAGGCGAGCTAGCAGCTGCTGAAGTAGAAAACTCTCCAAATTTGAGTGACTCTGATTTTCCTGAAACAGGAAGCTGTGATACAGTCGGCGGGGGTGAGCTAATCTGCATCTGAGCTTGTAGATAAGCAATCATTTTAGACATATCTGTAGCAGATATACCAGAGAAATTCTGAGAGGGCGAAACAGCCTCATTAACACTCAGTTGATGAATAGATCTGCTATTATCAGCTGTAAATCCTTTAGATTTCCCTTTTCCTCGACCATAACCCGGTGGGTAGCCAATTAACTCAAAACACTTATCCACAGTATGATTAGTTTTGCCACAATTTGTGCACAGCAGTTTACCTTTACCTCCTCTGCCACGAGCCATACCAGTTGCATTAATCACAGATCCCTGAGTTTCATAAGGAATCATAGGTGATTGCTGTTCAATAGACCTTTGTCGTTCTTCCTGCAATACTAATGCAAAAATTTTCTGCAGTGAAGGAAAAGGCACAGTAGATATAATCTGTGACCGGATCTGAGAGAAAGAAGAATTTAGACCAATGAGGAATTGCATAGAGCATTCCTGCATTTGAAATTCATTCCACTTGCGTGAGCTGTGACACCTGCAGTTATCACAAACGCACCAACGAGATGGTTGGAAATCGCGATATTCATCCCACAGTACGCGAAGTTTTGTGAAATAAGCACCTACATCTTCTGATCCCTGCTTCAGAGTAAGCAATTGTTGCTTCAATTGGCAAATGCGAGCTAAGTTGCCTTGAGAGAATCGCTCCTTCAAATCGTTCCAAATAAGCGACGCATCATCGATATACATGATGCTTGAGCTAATCTCTGGTACAACAGAATTTCGCAACCACGAAACAACCATGCTATTGCAGCGGATCCACTGAGCGAATAGCAAATCACTGTGATGCGGTCGCTCAATTGAACCATCAACAAAGGCGATCTTGTTCTTCGCCATGAGCGCGGTGATCATTGAGCGGCTCCAAGTGATATAATTTGATCCATTTAGTTGTTGTGTGACGAGTTGAATACCAGGATTGTCGCTGCTCGGCAAGTAGTACGGACTATATTGATCCTCATAAGGAGAAGATTGTTGAGTTTTGGATGGTGTTGGTGGCGCCATTGAAGAATAGAAGAGAATTTAGCGGAAGAATTTTAGCGGAAGAATGTGTTAGCTCTGGATACCATGTTGAAAACGAAGGTATGCATAAAAGAAGAGAGATATCATTTCATAAAATCAGCTAGTTACACACTAAGCTAGCTCTATATATAGAGCAAACAGCAGAAAGCAATAAAAAGGAAAAGAAGAACACACGCACTACGCATGCTGACTCATCTAACCAACTAAAAGGTAGATAAGCTTTTTATTCCACGTATGACTGGGCTGCATGCCCTTTATTGTGCTGCTCTCAACAAACCTACCCCGTTAGCGCTGGCATCTTATGTTGATCCTCAGGTGGTGGGCGTGGAGGCTACTATACAAGAAAAGATGGATATTCAACAGCAACTTAAACGGTTATTGCAGAAAGCGCAGGATCGAATGAAGGTGGCTGCCGACAAGCGACGCCAACACCGAGAGTTCCAAGTTTTGGATTGGGTTTACCTTAAACTCAAACCATACAAGCAGAGGTCTTTGCGGGCGCACAAAGATTGGAAGCTTAGTCCACGATACGCGGGTCCGTTCCAGATTATTCGGCGTGTGGGGAAGGTCGCTTATGAGCTTGCCTTACCACCAACATCTAAGCTCCACCCAGTTTTTCACGTGAGTTTGCTGAAGCGTAGCGTGCATGGTGACACCTCTGTTAGTTCTACGCTGCCAGAGTTCGATGAGGAGGGTACCATTATGCTACAACCAATCAAGATTTTAGCACGACGGCTAGTTAAAAAGAATAATAGCCCGAGTGCTCAGGTACTAGTTCAATGGGCGCACGCACCGGAAGAGGAGGCTACGTGGGAAGATTTCCAGACAATTGAGGCGAAATATCCATTTCTCTTTTACTTGGGGACAAGTCATGTGTAAGGGGGGGGGGGGTAATTGTCACGAATGGGATATGAGAGATGAGCTGTGAGAGAAGTCTCTAGAAGGGACACGTGTTGAAAAGTTAGTTGTGAGTATGTTAGTTTACTATAAATAGTGGGATAGCAGATTGGAATGGCAGTTTTTGGCTGAATCTCTAATTGGTTTCATTACTTTTCAATAAACATTCCTCTTCTTAGCTTCAATGTCTCGTCTCGTCGTAACTTGCACACGAGCACTCAAATTGATTTTGTTGCAGGCAACTCTTCAATAAATTCAACGTGATTGTGCCGAGCTTGTTTAGAATTGGCGATTGATCAGAGGTTATGGAGTTCTAGTGTGACAATATCTCTTAAGATATGCAATTGCAAAACATGGGCTAGTTAAGGAATCCCTAATGCTGTCTTCTAATGATCTGGAAGATCAGAGTGTGGAGGAGGATGATCCAAAACCTCATCTTATGGTAAGAAAACCCTTAGGCGGTGCGGGCTTTGACATATGTTATGAGATTGCAGATATAGTCGCTAGGAGTTACCTTGAAGGACCGGATAAGTATTTAGCTCAGTTGGGGCATGTAAATCAAGATTCCATTGGATTGGATGATTCATGCATTACATCTGCAAAAAGCAATGATGATGTGAAGATCTTGTTGCAGTGTACATCACCATTATTATGGAGCTATAATAGTGCTGTTGTGTTGGCTGCTGCTGGGGTTCACTGGATTATGGCACCAAAGGAAGACATTGGGAAAATTGTTAAGCCTTTGCTATTTCTGTTGAGATCATCAAGCTCCTCAAAATGTGTGGTAATACCTCTTTACATTGAATCTCCAGTCTAACTTAACTCACTCATAGAGCTTTCTCTTTTTATGTTCATTTCTTTTTATCAAACTAGCTGGATAGTTGGGTTCTCTTACATTAAACTCTGGATATGGCTATGTATCTAGTTTGTCTTTCATTTTTCATGTGGTCTATTAGTCGTTCTAATTTCTAAATGTTAGGTTAATTGCTCTATTGTAGAATGTAGATGGACGTGTACTTGTTTTGATGGAGTTTCAATTTTAGCTCTGTGCAATTTTGTACTCGTATCTTCCACATAATCCATTCAAGGAATGTTGAATTTGACTTAGGAAGTTTTAGACTTACTCCAGCCAATTCAGATTGTAAGAAATTTACTGAAATATTTTTATATTAACCAAATAGTTTCTGAACTTTTTACCCTGAAACGTGCTCCTTTAAGGCTTTAAGTTTAAAATCCCACCATTATACCCAGACATCGTCATTATTTTAAACATTTGCCTGCTATAAGCAGTTATGTATGTGTGAGATCAAATGTGTAGTATTAGCAACAATATAGTATATAGTTCTTAAAATGTAGGTCAACCTACTTATGCTCACGCGCATATAGTACATCACAGCAAAGTCGAACCAATTAAGTTGATCTTGCACAATCTTTCAATATGCAGGTCCTTTGCAACATTCAGGTCTTTGCCAAAGCAATGCCATCTATTTTTTCTCCTTATTACGAAGATTTCTTCATCAGCTCTTCGGATTCATATCGAACAAAAACTTTGAAGCTTGACATACTTTCCACTATAGCTACAAAGACTTCAATTTCCTCTATCTTTGCAACTTGTTGGTTTTTTTAGATCTTCACACTCTTGATTGCTTGCCATTTGACTTATAATGGTGATTTCAGATCATGGGATTCAAATTTGAAGATCACATAGAGTCAATATTTACATGGAAGCTTGATAGCCGAGTCGAAGAGAAAGTAAAAGACACATGTCTGTACAAGTATGTGTCTAATCTTCGTAATATCTGGTTACCATCAAGGCACATGAAAGATCAGATAAACAGCTATGATGCTACAGACAAATCCTTCTCCATAAATGGGAAAAAAATTTACTTGGGTCTTGAAGATGTTTTCTTCATAACCGGTCTTCCTATTAAAGGGCGCCCGGTCACTGTTGATGAGTCGCTGCTTAAGGATGAGTTTGAAGAGTATTTTGGTTTGCCAACTTCTAAAGGAACCACTTTTTCTGTTCCACTGCTGAAAGAATTTGAAAGTTTGCCGGAGATCGCCAGTGATGATAGGATCACCAAAAGCACACGAGCCTACCTGCTATATATATTAGGTTGTGTGATATTTCCTTCATCATGGCGTAAATTTGAGCTACCGTATGCCTTTTTGCACTTTGTCAAGAATGTGGAAGATGTGGACAAGTATGCATGGGGGGCTGCTGTTTTAGCAAACACACACAATGCACTTAAGAGAAAGACCCAAAGTTTGTTAGGTGCAAACGGCCTTCTCCTCTCGGTAAATTATTTATGTTTATGCCATTACAATTTAGTTGTAACTAATAATAAATGCTAACTATTTCTGCTTGGTTTTACAGATCTTCATGATGGTGCACATCCCGAGTATCGTGATGTGTTTTCCTAATCCAAATTCATGGCCCCTCTGTTTGGATTATTGGAACTGTAATAATCGTTCAGCGTTCGCTAAATAAAAAGCTCATATAGTGCTAAATGTTCAATTAAATAAATAAATTTACAAATACTTTTTTTTGTAAATCATCTTTGTTAGAATTAAAATAAATTCATTTTTCTTATTCGGCGTGAATCACCTTAACTTCTAAGTTCAAAATTAACCTAAACTTAGCTACGAGGAAACAGGGTATTACATCAACTATCCAAAGCTAAAAAATTCAAGAAACATAATCTTCTATATAAGATGTCAATTCAAGAATGGAGAATTTTGTAATTTTATACTCTTTTAGCAACTTCACCAAGAGATTCATCATCGCCAATCTCCCCATCTGTTCTGCTCAGATCCTCCCCACCGCTGCCTTTAGCTTTCTTCCCAACCATTGCTTGATCTACCAATTTTTTTTTATTTTGCCTGTAGGTTTTTTTTGTTTTTGCTTTTACCTTTGTATTTGGCCCCTTGGGTAGGTTAAACGAACGGGTGATACAACCCTTTTGTCCCTTGAATGCAATCTATCTTTTATGGGGGGGTGTTTTAAATGATGAATTATTGCTGATCACAGCGTTGAAGGGGGTCGGGGAAATGATTGCACCTTCGAGGATGGAGGGGCCTGAACCAGGAGAAAGGGGCTGAACTATAGGGATGGAGGGCTCTACGGTCGGCGAAATGATTGCACCTTGAAGCATGGAGGGGACTGAACCAAGAGGAGGGGAATGGTGGATCTAATCCATATGCGGAAAGGTGGAACATGAGGGAACTAGACTAGGAGAGGTGGGTGAGGTTGCTGAGGTCTCTGGATCTGGGGTACTAACTAGAGCAGTAGAACGATGGATCTAATCCATCTGAGGAGAGGTGGAAGTTGAGGGAACTTGATCAGGAGAGGTGCGTGAGGTAGATGGAGTGCCTCCAATATTCATCAGGGAATTGGTTGCCCTAAATTTTTTTTTTTTAAAAAAAAAAAAGCAAAATTTGATGTAAGAATACAATAATAATAAAAAAAACATTAAAAATAACTCAATATTTTGAACAGAGGATATGAAGGTGGAGTTGCCCGGACGTAGTCTGTCAAGGAAGATATAATCAATTGCAAGTTTTGCATTGTTCCAACAGTCAAGGGCAGTTCTATATTTCACCAATAGGCTCTAAGACTCTGGTCCCTTATTTTTCCTGACGTCCTTGCATTCAAACTTCTTAGGATCAATATCAAAATCGCTAGAGCTATACTCCTCAAGGACTTTAAATTGTTTGACAAATCGGTGCGGCAAATGAGCTACCACGTGGTTGTGGCAAAACAGAGGGGCTACAAGAGTCCCATACTGTTTTTGCTCCTGAATGCGGGCAGGCAACCGGATGGAATCATATGGTTGCCAATTGATATTTTCGAATGACTCTAACCTTTCATAGAGCATTATATCTCCCATGGACCACGTGCCCAAGGTGCGAACATTTACCACATAAGTTAGGAGATAAAGGTTGAAAAACCGCTTGTAATCAAGCTCGTCATCTTCATTATCTATCTTCATTAATCATAGCACCTTCAGGATATCTGTACGACACATATGGTGCGACACCTTCAGTCCATGCTAAGTATACCGATCATGGAAGTATTTGGGGGTCTCTTGTGATCTAGGTCTCTTTGCCCTTGGAATTCTACTTCCAGCAGAAGGCAAACCAAGCAAATGGTCTACCTCTTTCACACAAAAACTCATCCCCACTTCGTTTATACAAAACATTTTATTATCCGCATCGTATGAATTAGCTATGCTTGAGAACAGGAAAAAGTTGATAATTTTCTTTGTCTTTTCCGGACAAAAACATAATCCGTAGAATGGTGAATTTTTTATTAAATCATTTTTTTGTTCTACATGTGTTGTTTGATTATTCTCAAACAACTCATTAAGTATGCCAAGGTGGAATCTACACTTAAACTTTTTCCAATCTGAAAAAACAACATTATAACAATAATTTAAAAAGATATGCATCACAGACCAATCAAATTTACAGCAAGCACTCAAGATTACCTGCCATAGAGCAAATGTTCGATTTCATCAAAATCTGCACAATAATTTAAGTTACAAACTAAACAATATATAGAGGTTGTTTTACACTGGTTAAACATTAGGCTTTCTATTTTGATTACTACTAAACGAGAACAATATATAGGGATTGTTTATTACACTAGTTAAACAATAGGCTTTCCGTTTCGATTACTACTAAACGAGAACAACAATGGCGTAAAAAAAATCTAATTCACGCAAACCTGATTCACTTTACGGCGTCAAAATCCTGATTCACTTTACGCCGTCAAAATCTCCGAAGACTCTACAAAGGAAACCTAATTTTGAATTTTGAAGACTTGCCACGATGATTGGGAGAGTGACAATTGTTCTAATCTAGATATATATGGAGCATGCAAACTAGGAATATTATTTTGTCTACCTTCTGGATAATCAAACTAGTCAAATGTATGGAAACTAGCGTTGTGTAATATCAATTTAATATATATATATATATATATATATATATATATATATATATATATATATAAATACTATACTAATATAAAAAGAGTCGGAAAGGGCTACTGTGAGAACACATCTTAAAATAAGAAATAAGAACTAAAAAAATGTATAAATTTTATGTAGAACATGTATGAATTTGTTGTATAAAGGTATGAATTGTAAAAAATAAATTTTTGCTACCTTTGGGATTCGAACTCAGAACCATGAATTCATCCAACAGGATGATGAATCAACCGTAACTCTTGATGATCTAAAGGCTGAAAATAATTCTTATGAAAGTGACTCAAACATCTCCATTTCCATAAATAGGTCGAATTATCTTATCAACAAATTGCGTTTCATCGTCCGAATTAGAATTGACTCAAACATCTCCACTTCCATAAATAAGTTGAATAAGTGTACTTATTTTAGCCCTCCCAAAAAAAATTTGGACAATCATGTGGATTGCCTATTTTATCTTTATTATTATTATTTTAGTTATTTTATGTATTACATATGTATATGAATATATTAATTCCTTAGATATTACTAAATTTATGTGATATATATATATATATATATATATATATAGCTATTGATAAGATTTATAAATAAAAATATATATCCAATAAATTATATTTAATAGAAGTAATGAACTAATAGATTTTCTGAAAAAATTGTTGTAAGAGATAATAGAATTAAATAGATCAAATTTTTTATATAATAAATATTATAATTTATATTTTTATTTTATCAAATAAAATAGTATTAATTCTGCATACAACGAACGCTCTTTCTGCCAGTATATTGAACATAGAGGATATTTTGCACGGTGTGAATAACTATTATATTTGATAGAATAACTTGTTAATTAATTAATTATTTAATTTAATATTATATGCCTCATTTAAATTTGATTAAATTCATAACTCTCAAAATATTTGGGAAATAAATTTAATGCTCAACTCGATAATAAATAAATGGGTTAATTGCTTATAAATACACGAACTATACTCAAATTTTGGTTTTTGACCAAATCTATTTTTTTGGTCAAAAAATACATAAACTTTTATATTTTTGGAATTTGACCGGAGCCGAACGTTCGTCGGCTAATAAATTGGATTGTCTGAATTCTGATGGGCAATCTGAAGGTATCGTTGAAAAGCTCTTAATATTATATTTATAATGATACTTATATTGTTGGGTTTTGATAATCGGAACTGGTAAAAAAAAATGGCATGAAAGTCGAGGTCACGAAACTATATATTTTTTTTTTTCAACCACTTCCGGTTACCAAAACCCAACAATATAAGTATCATTAGAAAGATAACGTCAATAGCCTTCCAATTATACCTTCAAATTTGCCATCAGAATTCAAACAATCAACTTATTAGCCAAACGAACTTTTGGGGTCTTGTTAAATTTTAAAATTTTAAAAATTTATGTATTTTTTGACCAAAAAAATAGATTTTATCAAAAACCAAAATTTAAGTATAGTTTGTGTATTTATAGGCAATTAACTCTAAATAAATCAAACTTGAACATGACGGTTTGGCTCCATGGGCAATGAAATGATGACCCGACCCGACCCTTTTCGCATGATTCTAAAACCCGCTTTAAACCTCCCTCTCTCTCTCTCCAATTCCTCTCCTCTCTCGCCACCTCCGACGGCCGCAGATTAACAGAGCGTTTGAAGGAACGAAATCATGTTAAAACGGGGGAAATCATCGGTTTTAACTGTCGCTGAGAAATGCAAGGTTTGTAATCTTATATGCTAATTCATGCTCCATTAATTAGTGCTTTTGATTTTGAGACTGTTATTCATGTATCGCCTTTTTGTGGTAGACTGTATTGGCTTCCAATTGGCAGGGTAAGCTCAATACCGTCAAAGCTGATTCCCACGATAGGTATGCATAGTACCAAATTCACAACTAGCTGATGTATATATACATACTAGCATTTGCATCCCGTGCAATGCACGGGAAAATATTTTTTATTTTTTATATTTATATAAAAATTAATACTAATTTAATTATCATACTCATAAATATAATAAAATTTAATTTTAACTAAATATATTTGAATTGAATATTAAAAAATTTAAAAATAATAAGAATTTACAATTATAAAATTTGATATTATGAAAGCAAAAAAAGTAAAAAAATAAAAAAAATACTAATAAAAAAATTAAAAATATATTTTTTTTCAAAAAGATGAGAAATGCGAGAGAAAATTATAAAATTTTAATATTTAAACAAATTTAATTTTTACATTTAAATCAAATATTTACATAAAACATATCAAATTAAAGCTATTATCGTGATCTTTAATTTGATATGCATATTAAATATTTTATAATTAATCGAATTTCACAATTTTGGTAAGAAATAAAACAACAAATAATAAGTTAAAGAGATGAAAAATAAAAAGAAAAATATAGTTTAAACATAAACCTTTAATTTTATTATAACTAATTTTTATTTAATTTTATTTTATAACAACATATTAGTAGTTTATTTGTTCAGTTGACCGTGGATTATATAAATTCATTTGAATGGTTTTTTGTCTAATTAATTAATAGATAATAGATTTGGTTTAATTAGTGAACGTGTGAAATGAATGGGACGTGAATAATATATTTATAACCTTCATATTAAAAGTATTTTCAAAATTGCCATTGAAATCAATTTCAAATTGATTTGAAATCAATTTCTAATTGAAAACTGCTGTTTTAATATAGTATAGATATGATACATATAAATTATCCTTTATGGGTTATTTTGGTTCTCTGATGTTTATTTGTTGTGGTATTTATCAAGGAGGAGATTTACACTTCAAGAGTGAAATATTTTGTGAGGAAAGGAAGGCCGTATATTTGGGTGCCTGAGAAGGAGCTGCATAATGTGGTAACATTTCTTCTCTGATTGGGCGTTTACTTTGGAGGATGAACTTAGATAGATAAAAGTAGTAATAGCAATAATTCAAAGCACGTAGAAAAATCAAAAAATAAAGACAACTGATTCTAGGGTAGTAAATTCATTAACTAAATCTACACAATTAATCTATTAATCATATGTACCAGTTTAATCCAGTTATGATGAGAGATCACTTAATTAATCAATCACTCTCGCTAGAGCAGCAACGATCGTAGATTAGTAAATTATCTATCTCCGCTAGGTCTCAAGAAAATCTACTAACTCCCAATAGCTCCTAAGAATAGCTCCCTATGATCCACCTATCTCCGCTAGGTCTCAAGGTTAAAATCATATCATACATTCCTGAATCCGCTAAACAGTTATCTCCGCTAGGTCTCAAACCGAATAGCTAAACATGCAAACTATTGATAAGATAATTCACAAGAAATTAAGCACCAGGAATTATGAATCATAAACTGGAAGGCACAAAGGTATTAACAAATAAATCACATAAATTCAATCAACTATTTATAAACCCTAGAATCAGCTAAACGAAACTAGCCAGACATAATAAAATAAAACATAAACATAATTAAAAAGAAAGCAATAATAAAAACTGAATTATATAAAAACTGAATAAGAAGAATTGTAGCAGCTTGAATCTTCAATCTTATGAAAATCCAATCCAAGCAGTAAAAACTGGAAAGCAATAAATTCTAAAGCTATGAAATTGAAAAAGTAAAGTTGGAAACTGAAAAATAAAGTTGGGAACTGAAAAAGGAACCCAAAATAGGTCAAAAGAAGACCTATTTATAGTATCAGGGTAAAATACAGAGTTTGAACTCGAAAAGGACTTGAAAAACGCATAAAAAACGCAAAAATACGGAGGCGCGGCGGTCTGGCGGCAGGCAGGCGGCGCTCACCGCACGGACGCCGCTGGCGCCGAAAACTCGGCGGGCTGCCCGGCGGTCGCCGGATCCTTCAAAAATTTTCTTCTTCAGGCGGCGGTCGCCCGGTCGCCGCTGTTTCGCTGCTGCGTGCGACTTTCTTGTTTTGGTCATAACATTTTCGTCCGAACTCCAATTTATGATCCGTTTGCGCTCACAAACTTGTATCGAGACGATCTACAACTTCTATCTCAGATAAGTTTTCCAAATTCGAACTCAATAAATCTGAAATTTCCTTCAAAGTTCGAGTAAGAATCATGTTTCAAAAGATAAAGCAAATTAAGCACAAAACAATCATCCAACACTCAATTTCCTATAAAATTAACATCATATGAACACTAAAAACAATGGAAACATGAGTGTTATCACCAACCTTCTCTCTCGAGGTCTCCAACTCTGCACTTTGAGTGACACATGCCTCCTGGACACAACCATTTCCGGCTTGTTAGCCGACCAGTCATAGACATGCTACGGCGCAGAAGTTACCTTCCTCGTTTGATAACCATAGCCAGATGCCTCGTCACAGTTGATGGATAGTCTCTAGAGAAGCCCAAGACTGAGGAAGGACAGTGTATCCCATCAATCATTTCCCCACCTTCCGGATCTACAACGCCTTTTGTTGACGCTGCTCAGCTACTCGGTCGTGGGCATACCGGTTGTCACGCCCTGGTATACCCTGGCCTTTGCTTGACATGGGCAGCGTTTTACCGAATAGAGATCACCCGTTAGGCCCCTACTGCCCATGGTTTCGAATAGGTCCTTCCGGAACCACGAGTCTCAACCGAAAGAACAAATGCCTCACGAATGTTTACATGTTGACAACAATTATTTCCATCCCTAAAACCTCACCTAAGGAACTACTCACACATAGCAAAATTCATAAATGCAAAATAAATCAAACACATCATGTGACAAAAAGGAAATACTTGATTAATAGAAAATGATACCTACGGCCTCGAGCCTTGATTCTTGTTCGAATGAAAACACAACGAAAATAGGAAATAGTACTGGAATGTAAATTGTTTGGATGCCACACACGGCAGGTTTAAAGTAGTAAACTAAAATAAAAAACAAAGTTCAAAAGTGCCAAGAAGTTCTTTCACGCTGCACACCATCCTCCTTTTATACTGCCGAATGGTAAAGGTCTAACCCTAGCTGCGCCAGCTTCATATCTTCATCGAGATCTTCTTTCCTTCTTTAGCTCGATCCTTGATTGATTCGATTGAAGATAGCTTCCAGCTGCTTGTTGTAGTCAACCTTTCCCTTTCTTCAGATTCTTCTAGCTCATTCCTTCTCCTTCTGTTCGCTTGCTCCAAATCCCTGAGATTTACTTTTCTTTCCTGGCTTTGGCTGTCTGCTTCTCATTGTAGTGGTCAGACGGATTGCTTCCTTCAGTTTGATTCATACCAGGTGGGTTGCTTCAGGTTCCCATGCCCCAAGTTAGACTGGAGAGGTACTGCGGCCGAAGCTCCATATTGGTAAACATGACATTGCAATCTGGGCCTGGTAATGCCCATTCCAACCACATTCCTTCTGTTTCCGCTCTACTGGACCTTCTTTCCACAACAACTTCGTTTTTCCCTGGACAGACCTGAACTGACACAAATAAAGAGAAAAATAGGGCCAAATGGCCCAAAAGTCGAAGACGCATCAGAGATCTCCCCTCTTGATCAGATAAGTGATAGGCTCCGCCTCCTAAGACTTCAGTGATAACATAAGGTCCTTCCCAAGTAGCTTCAAATTTCCCGGTGGCCTTTAGAGCGTCTGCGCGCTTCTGTACTAGGTTCCCTTTCTGGAGTCGGCGCTGCTTGACTTTCCTGTCGTACCCTGCTTTGACAATACTCTTATACTTAGCTGCTTTGATTTGGGCCACTTCTCTCTTTAAGTCTATCAGGTCCAGTTCGAGTCTGCGCAGTTCTGCATTCTGCGCTGGATCATATGTACAAATTCGATGTGACTCTAACCTTACTTCTGCAGGTATGACCGCGTTTGAACCATAAACCAAAGTGAACGGGGCTTCACCTGTAGCTATTTTTGGGCTGGTGCGCAATGCCCACAAAACCGTATCTAACTCTTCTGCCCACCGTCCTCTGCTCCTTTCCAATCTTTTCTTGATGCCCTCGCAGATAGTGCGATTAGCCAGCTCTACTTGACCATTGGCTTGTAGATGAGCCACTGAGACAAATCTTTGCTTGATGTCCATTTTTGAACAGAAATCCTCGATTTTTTGGCTAGTGAATTGGGCTCCGTTGTCTGATATTAAAACTCTAGGCACCCCGTACCTGCAACAAATGTTCTTCCAGATGAATTTTTCGATGGTGGCCTCATCAACCCTTGGTACGGCCTCTGCCTCTACCCATTTCGAGAAATAGTCCACTGCCACTATTAGGAAGCACTTTCAGCCGGGCGCTGTCGGCAGCTTGCCTACAATATCAATTCCCCATTTTTCGAAAGGATGTGCCGAGTACATTATCCCCATTTTCTCTCCTGGGGTGTTAATTCTTGGCACGTGTCTTTGGCAAGATCCACATTTCTTTACGTAGGCTTTGGTGTCTTTATCGATGCCGGGCCAATAGAACCCCGCTCTGATGATTTTTCTGGTCAGGTCCTTGTATCCCGCGTGGTTCCCGCAGCAGCCCTGATGAATCTCTTTTAAAGCAAACTCTGCCTCCTCTGGTGACAAACATTTAAGGAACGGCTGTGTGAAAGATCTTTTGTAAAGTTGGTCACTGATCAGACAGAAATTCTCATATTTAGCGTACTTTGCGGTGTCTCCCTCCATTCTTTCCCCTGTTCGTAAAAAATGAATAATTGGAGCTCTCCAATCCTTTCCGACTTCGACCGCGTAGACTTGGACCCCTGAACCCTTCTTTGGCTCGAACATGAGTGTAATTTCATCGTTCCATGATTGCTCGACGGCGCTGGCCATCCTCGCTAAAAGATCAGCTTTTCGGTTTTTCTCTCGGGGAACTTGTACTATTTCCAATTCTTCAAATTTTTCATTGATCTGTTGCATCTGATCATAATAGGCTCTTATCCTATCATCGCGGACTTCGCATTCACCCCTCAACTGCTGGGCTACTAGTTGAGAATCAGTCTTGATGATGGCTGTGTCTGCTCTGAGCTTCTTTAGGATGTGGGCGGCCCTTATCACTGCTTCATACTCTATCTCATTATTTGACAATTTGTCCTCGAATTTGATCGCAAACTGGTAGGTTCCGTCTTCCGGTGATTCAATGTATATTCCGACTCCACACCCCTCCTTGGTGACGGAGCCATCGACCTGCGCCGTCCATGGTCCTCGCAATGGCCACCTTGTAGTTTCTTGGATAAAGTCAGCCAAGGCTTTCGCTTTGATGGTTGTGCGAGGTTCAAACATCACATCATATTCTCCCCAGAATTTGCTGAAAAGACAGCGCCGTTCTGACGATAACCTTGTGTGATAGAAAATAAGGACGCAATTTTCTTACCGTAATCATGATAGCGTAGGCTATTTTTTCTACCGCAGTGTATCTAATCTCGGCTCCCTGAATTATTTTACTCACAAAGTAAATTAGTTTCTGAATACCTCCTTCCTCTCGGACTAGCCAGTACTTAGCGATTCCACTCCCACTGAAGTGTATAGATATAACGGTTCCCCTGGCACTGGCTTGGTTAAGATGGGTATCTCCTTAAGATAGTTCTTGAGGTCTTCAAAAGCCTGTTGGCATTCACTGTTCCATTCGAACCGGCTTCATTTCCTTAGGATTTTGAAGAAAGGTAAACTTCTCTCCGCCGATCTTGATATGAATCGGCTCAGCGCATTTATCCTTCCGTTCAGTGTTTGTATCTTTTTGACGTTTCGCGGTGCTGTCATGTCAAGAATAGCCCGAACCTTGTCTGTGTTTACCTCTATCCCCTCAGGTGTAACTTTGTATCCCAGAAATTTTCCCGATTGGACCCCAAAAGTGCACTTGGTTGGGTTAAGCATGAGCTTGTGTCTTCGCACTACCGAGAAGATTTTCTCCAAATCATCCGCATGTGTACGCGTTTCGACACTGCGCACTAGCATGTCGTCTACGTAGACCGATACGTTCTCCTTTAACTGATCCTTGAAAATTTTGTCCATCATTCTTTGATACATTGCTCCCGTATTTTTGAGTCCAAATGGCATGCTCTGATAAGCGAAGATCCCTGCGCAGACTGCGAATGCTGTTTTGATAACATCGTTCCTGTGCATCTTAACCTGATGGTACCCTTGGTAAGCATCCATCATTGACAAAAGTTCGCATCCTGAAGTAGTGTCCACTAGTTGATCGATTCGTGGCAGTGGGTAACAATCTTTCGGATAAGCCGCATTGAGATCTCGATATTCCATGCACATCCTCCAAGTCTTGGCCTTCTTTTCTACCATAAAAACGTTGGACACCCATTCCGGATATTGAACTTCCACAATATGCCCAGCCTCTAGCAATGCTTGTACTTGTTCCCGAATAGCGGCATCTTTCTCAGCACCGAAGTGCCTCGTCTTTTGTTTCACTGGCTTAATTATGGGGTCTACGTTCAATTGATGTTCAGCTAGCTCTCTGTCAATCCCCTTTAAATCTGCCGTACTAAATGCGCAGACAAGCGATTACCCTTCTTTGCAACTCTGGTTCCATATGTGCTCCGATTTTGGTAGTAAATCCCTCCTTATCCGTGAAAAGTTCGATAACCATGCACGTATCACTGGTGGTGACGAGGGGAATCTTATCATTCCCCCCTGTAGTTCTGCGATTTCTTTACGCTCGGGCTCTAAAGCTGTCACTGTTCCGGTTTTCCCCTTCTTGCTTATCTCTGCTTGGTGTACTGACCTTTCCCTTTTTTGTCCCGAGTATTGAGTTAGCACTTGCACGTGACATTTTTTCGACACGGCTTGGTCTCCCCAAATCTCTCCAATTTTCCCACCTTCCAAGGGGAACTTCATCTTCAGGCAAAGAGTAGAAATTACTGCTTTGAAAGAATTCAACGCTGGTCTCCCAAAGATCATGTTGTAAGAAGGCTTTGGTGCATTAATGACCAGGAATTTGACCATTCGAGTCTTTTTTCCCTTTGCTTGCCCTATCGTCATTGGCAATTCGATTGTTCCCACCGCTAGGACTGATTCCCCTGAAAAACCGTAAAGAGGAGCCACAGCGGGCTCTAACTTAGCCTCCAAACCCATCGCCTGCCAACATTCCAGGTATAGAATGTTGACAGCGCTGCCTGAATCAACAAAGATGTGGTGCACCAGCACGTTAGCCACATTCGCGGAAAACACCAAGGCGTCGTCATGAGGATAAAACAGGGGCCTAGCATCTTTTGGACCAAAAGATATTGTCGGTTCATCGGACACAGTGCTGACTGTCATGACAGATTGGTCGTAATATCCGGATCTAACTATGCGAGCGATTTGCTTTTTGGCCCTGTTAGATGTTGGTGTATTGTTCTCTCCTGTGATCATGTGCACTTCTCTGTCATACTGAGCATGATTTGCGGGGTTATGTCTATCCTGACTGTCTCATCTGTGGTCTCTTCTTTCCCTTCTCTCTTCGTGTCTGTCCCTCCTATCCCTGTCATCGTGACCACGGCGGAAGTCGTCGTGTCTGCGCCGTTCGTTTTCTCTGTCTCGTCTATGTTCATCATAGTGGTGCTCTCTATATGTGCCACGGGGCCTTTCTATATACTGGTCCAAGAACCCTTTCCTTACTAAGATTTCCAATTGATGTTTCAAGTGTCCGCATTCGCGGGTGAGATGACCATAACGGTTGTGATACTCGCACAATAGATTATTCTTGCCTGGCGTTGGTGCTCCTGGTTGATAATCTTTTGGGGCTCTGAAATAATTCTCTCCTTTAATTTGGTGGAAAATCTCATCTATGTGGCGATTCCATTGGGTCGGATTTTGCAGATCGTCTCGATAACCACTGCGTTCCTATCTTCTCTCTGCCTGCGCCGCAATTAACGGAACGGCTTCGGTCTCGACGGCCATTGTTGGAATTTTTGGAGGTAATCCTCGGTATGGGTTCCTCGTGATGTATTTTTCTCCAGTGTCTGCGCTGTCTTATTTTTTAGGCTTGAGTTTGTCGGCTTCTGCTTTTCTTGCCATTTTTGCATCTTCCAACTGAAGATACCCCGGTATTATTGTCATGATGTCCTCAAAACTGGTAGGCTGTTTGATCTGAAGTGCCTTGAAGAGCGGACCTTGCTTTAACCCTCTAGCGAAGGCGTACCATTTAATTTGAGATTCTGTCTCTGGTATATCCAGCGCGATTGTGTTGAACCTGGCCACGTATTCACGAAGCGTTTCTTGCGGTTCCTGTCTGATGTCCATTAAAGAAATGGCCGTTCGCCCTACCCTCTTTGCACTAGCGAATTGTCTCATGAACATGAGGTGAAGATCGCCATAGGATTGTATAGAGTTACTTCTCAGGTTGTGAAACCACCGCTGAGCCATTCCTAACAGAGTTGTGGCGAAGATCCTGCATTTGATTCCCTCCCCATACTGATGCAGCGCGGCTAAACCCTCAAAGCGAGCCATATGCACCTTCGGGTTGGTGGTACCGTCATAGTCCAGTGAGATAGGACGATAATTTGCCGGTAGAGGCTCCAGCAGTATTTCTTCTGAAAATGGACTCTTGCTGACCGGCGTCACTATGGAGTGTCGGAATTGAGTCCTTCCCTATCTCTTGTAAGTGTGGTCTCAAATGGTCTGCGCCGACTTCTTTTGGGAAGCTCCCTTCGGGGCTCTTCAAACCTTGGCTCATATTGGTCAGGGGATTTATTCACCTCCGTATTACGATCATGCTCTTTGAGTTCTGTCTCCAAACTCTTCAACTGGCCTCGGAGGAAAGATACTTTCTCCTTAAGTTTGTCGTTGTCTTTGTGCATTCCCAAACTGCGCTGCGGAGTAGTGCCGCTAGTTGAATCAGTTACATCCTCAATCTGAACACTATTCGTAATGAACTTTCGCTTATTTCGTCCCCCATCTTCTTCCATGTTCACTCCTGTCTGCGCGACCATCGCTGCCCCTCCTTTCCCAGCCTGCGCAGGCGCAGTTACTGCTTTTTGAGTAGCAAGAATTCCCTCTGGTGCGGTGACGGGTTGAGTAATGCCCATTAAGGAGTGCATAGTTGCATAGTTGAGCATCGCTAGCATTTGTTCAGTGATAGGGATATTGGCTGGTCCCGATGCCGGAGCAATGGTGGCGGTAGCGGGCATGACTGTTCCCATATTAGACTGCACAGAGCCTGGGATCGTGTTGTTGATCATAGTGAAACCTGGTGGAGTGAGTCCAGTCAAATCAATTCCCTTCACTACTAGAAAAACGCACATAGATAACGGATTTTGTCCGTTATCTATGAGCAAAAAAAGCGTTGTGTATAGTGGTGTTATCTATTATAGGTGTCATACACAACGGTTTAAAAACCGTTATCTATGAAGGGAAAAGATAACAGTACAACCACACATACATAACGGTTATAAAACCGTTATCTATGAAGGGAATAGATAACAGTACAACCACACATACATAACGGTTATAAAACCGTTATCTATATTGATTATACATAACGGTTTTCGACTGTTATGTATTATAATTTATCCGTTATCTATTCCATAATATATATTTTTTCATATTATAGTTAACAGTTTTTTATACTTTTTATAACGGTTTAAACCGTTATCTTTGTAAGAAAAAGATAACGATTTTCCACTGTTATGTATTAGAATTTATCCGTTATGTATTATGTAATATTTTTTTTCCATATTATAGTTAACAGTTTTTTATACTTTTTATAACGGTTTAAACCGTTATCTATGTAAGACATAGATAACGGTTTTTTGTACCTTTTATAACGATTTTAACCATTATCTTTAATATTTAATATTTTTTTCTCAATTTTTATGTTATTTATATCAAGAAATAAATAAATAACTTTAAAACAACAAAATGATAAAATCAACAATAACAATATTATATATTATCCAAAATATTCGTACATTATCATCCGAATGAACCAAGTATCAAGTATCTAAGATCATTACATATTTCGATTCACTTCCTGGCTTATCCACTCCGACAAAGTCCTCATCGACCTCTCAAAGGCTTCCTTCGCGCTCATCTTCATCTTGATCTTCCTCCCTTTTTGAAAGTAACATCCCTTGATAACATACAAACATATACGCCACTTGTCAAATACTCAGTTATATGAAAGGAAAATAGTGTTAAAAAAAGATATTATGCATACACTAGCATTATTGATTGAGAAAATCCCCTTCTGAAGAAATGATAAAAAGGAAAAAGACATTGTTCTTCATGCATATGTACATTCAAGGAATATGATGGAGTTAAACCTCAATATTTTGTTAGTTATCAGCCAGATCTAACTAAACCTTTGGGTCTTTTTTTTTCTAACAAATTTCCAAAGAGCAAAGGATAGGAAACTTATCCATGTAAAGTTCAAATTCCACATATCTACACAAGATATCAAGATGCCTCAGTTTACAGTATAAATCATAAATATGTTCTGATATGACTATATACAGTTCAGAGCATCGATACGATATCACCTTCTTTCAGTCCACATTAGCAAAGAAATTCTGAGGTGAGTACTTTCCAGCAGAATGCATCAACTTAATCATGAAAAAATCTGAAAGTCTTCTCACATTAATATATATCTATGTGTGTGTGTAATGGACCAATTTACGACAGATATAAAGCGGTAGACAATTTTACGACAGATATGAAGAGGCTCATTGAGATGCTCAGATGGGATAATATATCAACAGCAAGAACGCCTGATATGGAAAGAGCAGAGGCTACCTCGTAGCAATTCCTGAATAAACATCTGCGGGCTTTTCTCCAGCAACCAAGTTAACAGCAGCTGCCCCTGGACAAAATTAGAGACTTAACTGCTATTGAATTGAATGCCTGAAAAGATTACTGGTAGCTAAAAAGGTACCTGACCACCAGTTCCAAGATATCGACCAAGAGGTTCAATAGCAAATTGTATTCTCTGATTGGTGCTTTCAGATGATCGATATAGTCTAACCAAATACAGAAGAAAAGTTAGTAACAATTGGATCCTAATGCTTTAACAAGGCCCACACTTCTTATATAACTATTGCAGAGGAGAAATTAGCATTTGGCAAGCAACTAAGAAAAAATAATTCAAGACTAGTCCAACAGGAGAACTTATGAGATTGATAATGAACATAGCTAGCTTTTTCTGCAGTCAAATGCCCAATTCCCATATGAAGTTTTAGAGAGGAGCAAAAAACCTACTTGTAGACAATATCAACAGTTTTGCGAATATCCCAGCATAGAATATAAGGATCCTGCAATATATTTGAAAGAACATCCATAAAAGGCCCATCTAATTTTGCATTAGTATGCTGTCAAAAGAGGAGCAGTTGGACTCTACCTTCCGTCCCCCAGAGTACAAATAGTTTCCATCCTTAGAAAACTGAACCTGGCAGATACATACTTCGAATGATTAACCACTTCTAGAAACTCAAGAAAACATGAACCCACAGAAGGTAACTCTACCAACTTACTTGTGTAACCCCACCTTCTTGGCCATGCAACACATACAGCAGTTCCATATTGTCTTCTCTGTATATAGCAGTAGTCTGGTTGTAGGAGCCCACAGCCAGCATACCAGAAGAAGTGGGGGAAAAAGCAATAGAAGATATAATACCTGACCATAAGAAGAAAGAAGCTCAGGAAGATTAGATCCCACTAAAAACAAATATATTTAATGCATTAACACCACATAGATACTACTCGATTGAACCCACATAGATCACAACAAATAACTTATCAAATACTTGAGCTTATATAATGATTTAAAAGTTTACAGATTTAGGGTCAATCCAAAGTTGGTGGAATTCATTCCAAAGCCCCATTAATCTAGAAATTAGATAAAATCACCTGATTGGCCTTCTTTGTTTCCTAAAACAGTCGAGTGTTGTTCAAAATCTCTCCCTGGGCGATGAACCTCAAAAATTCTGATAGCTTTATTGTATCCAGCAAATATCCTGATCAGAATAATATAATATCTTCAAATATACAAAATAGCTACATGTGTGAAAAACAGAAGTTCCTGAAAGACATAGGACTATCATAAGGCAAAGACTTAAAACCAAAAAAGACAGAGATCTGGATTCAGGGGCAAAGAAAAAAACAGACATGATCAGAAATTATCAAGCACGCGTCAATAAATCTACATGATAATCTACTTAATCACAAGATACTCTGTAGAAAAAATACCCAAATAACACCAACAAAATACCTCCAGAACTTGAATTGCAGCTGCAACAGCATCAATACATCCACCAGAACCCTAAATTAAACAAGAAATAGTTCAGTAGTGAAATGGAAATACATTGGAATCAACCTCATATTGAGAATGTTTTGAGCAGAGGAAGGGCTTTAGCGGTGTTGCGATCTCCGAGCAAGGGATATCCGGCGGCGTCAAGCCAGGGCGGCGACCGGCGATTTCAGACAGAGAAGCTAGGGCTCTACTTCTTCCCTTCAATTGCGCGCTTCCAGTGAGGGATTAGAGAGGGAAACCGAGACAAAGAGAAAAAAAGGGAAAGAACGGTCAAAATTAGTCGCCAGATTTTACAGAAGCAGCGCCGGAGTTTCAGAGAAGGATATATCAGCGGCGGCGCCTCGGACCGCTGCTGTTCGCGGAAGAGAAAGGGATAGGGGGCCTCAGCGGCGAGGACGGCGGCGCGAACATCTACACGGCGGCGAGGACGGTGGAGAATGGCGGCGAGGATGGGGGCTGGAGCCAACAGTGAAGCCCGGTTTGAAGGGAGTAAGGCTGTGGAAGAGAGAAAAGGAAGAGGAGAGAACGGTGGGAGAGAGAGGGGGGTTGGCTAGGGTTAGGATTTTAATTTTTTATAATATTATTAAAATTAAAAATAAATATTCATAAAAGTAATACATAACAGTATCAAGGCGCTCATATATAACGGTTAAAACAACCGTTATAAAAAATGCTCATAGATAACGGTTTTGTAATACCGTTATGTATGCAACTAATAGATAACGCAAAAACATAACGCATTTGTTCAAACCGTTATCTATGCATTTAGACAACACTACATAGATAACGGATTTTCGCAAAACCGTTATCTATTCCTAAAAGTGCGCTCATACATAACGGTTTTTAAAAAAAACCGTTATCTATTCACTGTTATGTATATAAATTTTTGTAGTAGTGCTTAGTTGATGTGTCATCAGTTGGTTTGGTGCCTGTGTTCCCCACAGCAGCTTTGAAATCCTTGTTTAGATCCTTGCGGTGTTCGTGAGTTGCCATTGCGAAGTACCTGTTCACTGTGTAGCGATAAAATGAAAGATAATGAGTTAAGATCAAAAATGTATTGGCGCAGACGAGCTGCGCTGGTATCGCTTATTTTTGCGTGTGGTTCCCTTTCCATAATAAGTGGGCCCATAAGCGCTCCAATAATAGAGATAAACCCTAGAAAAACCCACGAACTCCGGCCCATAGAACGATTCTCAATCAAATGTACGGAAATCCATAGATAGAAAGAAATTTATAGAAATCCTCTTTGAAGTTCGGAAAAGGAGATCGGATTAACCTGTGTAGCGATATGAGAGAAAAACTTGCTTTAAACTTGCAGATGAATTCCTTAAAGTATTTTGCGTGTGTATTATAATGGGTTACAAGGAGTATTTATAGAGTTACATTAGGGCGAAGGGTAAAAAAGACTTTACAAGTCATTCACGTGCTCCATATGCGGTGTTCGTGAATGATTCTCTATCTACTAACAAACTTTCCTAACTACTTCGCAGCTTTATGCTGAACATGTGGTCTTCCCAAGCTTCGATGCTGGTTGCTTCCATTCTTCGTCTGCACCGACTTTATCGGGGCGATCCTTCGTCTGTGTCGACTTAATCGGGGCGAACTTTTGTCTGCGCCGCCTAAAACGGGGCGGACCTTCGTCTGCGCCGCCCTTTATATAAGGCGTAATTGACCCCTTCGTATGTTTTGCCTTCTGGTCTTATCTACGCAGCTCTTTTGATCCTTGTTCTCACTGAAGATGTTTCTTTCTTTGAGTCCTCTCCAGGTGTTATCTTGAGGTTAAGCCGTCTCTTCTAGTCTGCGCAGACTTTAGTCTGCGCCGCTGACTTGCTTTGATAATTGTGTGACGCATCTATGCTCTTCGAACCAAGTATGTTTAGGGCCTAAATCGGCGCTGCTGATTCTCATCTCCTAATTTCTGTGTTGGCCCGATATTTCTGGAGTAGGATGGCTGATGAGATCCTTACTCCTCATCAGATAGTATGGCTTCTACGAGCTATCAATGGCCATCAGAGATAGTGCAATTGAAAAGGTGGCAGCTGCTTCCAGTTCTGATCCTATAGCAGCGATAATTACCCAACAAGCAGCAATGGCTACGCAGCTGGCAGAGTTGAATGAGAAGTTCAATGGAATGAATGTTGGACATCCTGAGCAAGCTGTGAAATACCCATCAGGCTTGGAAAACGTAAATTATATCAATGGCAGAAATTATAGAAATTTCCAGCAAGGACAGCTAGAAGTTTATAGCAGAGGTCAGCAGTAGCAGTCAGGTCAGCAACAGTTTCAGCCAGGAGGACGCCCGCATCCGAATCTGTCTTATGTAAACCCTAACAATGATGTGCAACCTCCACCAGGATTCTCTGTTTCCAGTGGGGGAGTGATCAATGAGCCAAAGAAATATTCGATGGAAGACATGATGAAGCAGGTGTTGGGAAAGATAGGTGGTTTGGAAACGAATGTGGGTGCGCTGATGACCAATATTGAGAATCAAGTGGGTCAGATGGCCAACCAACAAACTTCCATTGGGAATAATTTTGCAGCACTGGCTAAGCAGGTGTAGATGTTGGAGAATCAAGTTGGTCAGATGGCCAACCAAGCAGCTGCGCAGCACAAGCTGGGCTCCCGAGCAACAATACTGTCAATCCTAAGGGCAAATGCAATGCTATTTTCGATGGCACTCTGTCTCCAAAAGATAGGAGGATGAGCAAGAATAACGAACCGCCAAGTGAGGAACCATACAAGGCTCCTGTTCAACTTAGGGAATACATCCCAAAAGCTTCATTCCCCCGTAGGCTGATGAAGAGGGAGGTGCTTGAAGAGAAATGTGCTGTGAAGCCGAGCAACAAGGTGGATGCCAAGAAACTCAAGCTGGAGATCTCCCATTGCAAGAATGAGAAAAAAGCTGCCAATTCCGAGGAGACAGAGCATAGACGTATAATGGAAGAGCTAGAGAGACTACTTGAAGAATCGAACCGGTGTGCACAGCCTCAAACTCTCTCAAAATTGCAGGATCCCAAGGAGAAAGAAGAAAAGGCAGTTGTTCACACCAAGAAGATGGGTGATGAGGATGTCTGGTTCCGTTAAGATGGCCATTTGCTGTATCCTTCTCTTCCTTTTGATTGCTTTGAGATGCATGGATATTCAGCATAATGATGTTAATGTTTCTTGTAGTGGTTGGCTGTTTTACTATTGAATTATTTATTTTATGTAACTTTGGAACCAGATAGATATTCAGAGAGTCTTCCGTACTGTGTCGCTTCATCCCCAGCCTTAGGTAAGTCTATGGTGGAATAGTTACTCGAGACATATTGTATTATTGATTGAAAGAATAATAGAAGTTGATGAAGTAATATACCTTTTAACCCTTATTTCCCTTTGCGAAGAATTTTCATATTGGAAATAGTAATAACTAAAAAACTAGATTAACACAATCAAGCTCTAGTTGGACTAGACATAAGGTGAGCCGAGAGTCTTGATTGCGCTACTCACATATCACTCTGCAGCAATCTCTCCATGTCCAATGCCTCACATTCCTTATCTTTCTTCAACCTGCAATAATCACATTCCTTATCAAAATAAGAATAATATCTGCAATCATAGCATTACTCATACTTTAGAGATTATAGATTTGATGAAACAACGAAATGAACACAATATATCCCTTCGAAATATCAGTTGGGAAAAAGGACTACTGCGAATATAAATCATTCAAATAACTAACCATGTGTATCATCTTCATGGAAGAAATTGCGAAAACTTCCATGTTACATTAACATTCCAGATAGTAATGATGTGCACTCAAAAGGCAATAAGTCCTGATGTTACATTAACATTCCAGATAATAATGATGTTACATTAACATTCTAAATAGTAATGGAGTTGAGAAAACTTCCATGTCACATTAAATTTTTGAATGCACATCATTACTTATTGCCTTTTTAGTCCCCAAGTGATACAGAGTAGTAAATATAGAATATAAAAGTGATAAAGGTATTTTAATTGGATCCATTAGCGGCAAAGGGTAATAAATATAGGAAAAGAAGGAGAGTAAAAAAAATACAAAAAGCAGAATAGGGCTTTAATTTGTGGACAAAAATTTAAGGGCAAGTAGAGCTTTAAATTATAGATGGAGGGAGTAAATTGTTTGCCGAATTGTTGTCGTTCGTGTCTGGTCTACCCGTCGCTCATTGTCAACAGCCACCGGTCGCCGTCGCGCCGTTTCAGTAGTCACCGTCGCTGCGGAATCGATGCCGTCTTGAGTCTGGTATGCGTGTCGCTCATTGTCAGCAACCACCGACCACCGTCTCCTGTTGTTTGTTCGATTCAAGGTCAATTTTATATCTCCCTCATTTCCTAAAGCCCTAAATGTGTGCCATAATTTACTTCCATCTCCAAAGCAACAACGATCCCTCAACATAAGGGCTACTGCGAACTTTTTACAAATATGAATTTCTACTATCGAGACACTGAAAAGAAGGCTTAAAGCATTTTCCTTTAGTGTTCGGTTGGAGCAGATCTTTGACTACAAAGCTCAGATGCCGTTCGGTTGGAGACGTCTTAACTTTTATGATTTTATCAAACTTTCTCAAGCTTGTGATTGATTTTATGATTTTTTTTCTTGAAGCTACATTCCTTCATTAAATTTTAGATAAAAAAGGATAGATGACCCATGTCTCATCCAAGCTTTATGCAGGACCTCTTTTTTTCTCTGTGTGTATTGAGAAATCATTCACTCTATTTTTGAAGAATGCCTTCAGCTTGCAAATTCTATCTGGCCTTATTCTGATGAACAATTTGAATTTTGCAGATGATGTGAGCCTGTTGTTGGTACTAATTGACACAAATCCATTCTTTTGGAAGTCGGCTCAATCTACGCTTTCTTTCTCGCAAATTTAATATATAAATGGAGTTTTCTTTGCAACAGTTTTAAACTCTATGCTTTTGCTGAGTTAGTGTAGCCTCCACTACTATAAAATATGTAAAGCTGGTAATAAGGGATTTTTCTTTGCATGTACTTGCATTTTTGAATTCTTTGCATCTGGTTATATTTCTTGTGGCTACATATTTGATTCCTCAGACCCACAGAGCCAAAATCAGCGGGCAGAGGATTTGCTGGGTAAATTGGAGGAATTTGTGGACAATGACCAGGAACTATGTCGTGAACAGTCTGCGGATGGCCTGGGTTCTCACTTTTATCTAGTTCCGTCAAGATGGCCCTTTGCTGTATCCTTCTCTTCCTTTGATTGCTTTGAGATGCATGGATATTTAGCTTAATGATGTTAATGTTTTTTGTAGTGGTTGTCAGTTTTAATATTGAATTATTTGTTTTCTGTGACTTTGGAACCAGATAGATATTCAGAGGGTCTTCCGTACAGTGTCGCTTCATCCCTAGCCTCGGGTAAGTCTATGGTGGAATAGTTACTCGAGACATATTGTATTATTGATTGAAAGAATAATAAAAGTTGATGAAGTAATGTGCCTTTTAACCCTTATTTCCCTTTGCGAAGAATTTTCTTATTGGAAATAGTAATAACTAAAAAACTAGATTAACACAATCAAGCTCTAGTTGGACTAGACATAAGGTAAACCGAGAGTCTTGATTGCACTACTCACATATCACTCTGTAGCAATCTCTCCCTGTCCAATGCCTCACATTCCATATCTTTCTTCAACCTGCAATCATCACATTCCTTATCAAAATAAGAATAATATCTACAATCATAGCATTACTCATACTTTAGAGATTATAGATTTGATGAAACAACGAAATGAACACAATATATCCCTTCGAAATATCAGTTGGGAAAAAGGATTACGGCAAACATAAATAATTCAAATAACTAACCATATGTATCATCTTCATGGAAGAAATTGAGAAAACTTCCATGTTACATTAACATTCCAGATAGTAATGATGTGCACTCAAAAGGCAATAAGTCCTGATGTTACATTAACATTCAAGATAATAATGATGTTACATTAACATTCCAAATTTTAATGAAATTGAGAAAACTTCCATTTTACAATAAATTTTTGTGTGCACATCATTACTTATTGCCTTTTGAGTCCACTAGTGATAAACTGTAGTAAATATAGAATATAAAAGTTATAAAGGTATTTTAAGGTGGATCCATTAATGGAAAAGAGTAATAAATATAGGAAAAGAATGAGAGTAGGAAAATACAAAAAAGCAGAATAGGGCTTCAATTTGTGGACAAAAATTTAAGGGCAAGTAGGGCTTTAAATTGTGGACAGAGGGAGTAATTTATTTGCCGAATTATTACAGTTCGTGTCTGGTCTACCTGTCGCTCACTGTCAATAGCCACCGGTCGCCGCCGTGTCGTTTCAGTAGTCACCGTCGCTGTGAAATCGACGTCGTCTTGTGTCTGGTATGCGTGTCGCGCATCATCAGCAGCCACCGGCCGCCGTCTCCTATTGTTTGTTCGATTCAAGGTCAATTTCATATCTCCCTCACTTCCTAAAGTGTGAGCCATAATTTACTTCCATCTCCAAAGCAACAACAATCCATCAACATCAGGGGCGGGCTATTGCCAACTTTTTACAAATATGAATTTCACTGTTGAGACACTGAAAAGAAGGCTTAAAGCGTTTGCCTTTAGTGTTCGGTTGGAGCAGATTTTTGACGGCAAAGTTCAGATGCCGTTCGGTTGGAGACGCCTTAACTTTTATGATTTTATCAAACTTTCTCAAGCTTGTGATTGATTTTATGATTTTTTTTTCTTGAAGCAACATTCCTTCATTAAATTTCAGATAACAGAGGAAAGATGACCCATGTCTCATCCAAGCTTTATGCAGGTCCTCTTTTCTTCTCTGTGTGTATTGAGAAATCATTCACTCTATTTTTGAAGTATGCCTTTACCTTGCAAATTCTATCGGACCTTACTCTTATGAACAATTTGAATTTTGCAGATGATGTGAGCTTGTTGTTGGTACTAATTGACACAAAACCATTCTTTTGGAAGTCGGCTCAATCCACGTTTTCTTTCTCCAAGTTCTTGACCCATGAAATCTCCTTTACTCAGTGTAGTTTCATCTCTTTCATAAAAAAAATATGGATTTGTGCTTTATTTGCAAATTTGATATATAAATGGAGTTTTCTTTGCAGTAGTTTTAAACTCTATGCTTTTGCTGAGTTAGTGTAGCCTCCACTACAATGAAATATGTAAAGCTGGTAATGTGGGATTTTTCTTTGCATGTACTTGCATTTTTGAATTCTTTGCAGCTGGTTATAATTCTTATGGCTACATATTTGATTCCTCAGACCCACAGAGCTAAAATCAGCGGGCGGAGGATTTGCGGGATAAATTGGAGGAATTTGTGGACGATGACCAGGAACTATGTCGTGAACAGTCTGCGGATGGCCCTGGGTTCTCACTTTTATCTGGTTCCGTCAAGATGGCCCTTTGCTGTATCCTTCTCTTCCTTTTGATTGCTTTGAGATGCATGGATATTCAGCTTAATGATGTTAATGTTTTTTGTAGTGGTTGTCTGTTTTAATATTGAATTATTTGTTTTATGTGACTTTGGAACCAGATAGATATTCAGAGGGTCTTCCGTACAGTGTCGCTTCATCCCCAGCCTCGGGTTGTCTATGGTAGAATAGTTACTCGATACATATTGTATTATTGATTGAAAGAATAATAGAAGTTGATGAAGTAATGTGCCTTTCAACCCTTATTTCCCTTGGCGAAGAATTTTCTTATTGGAAATAGTAATAACTCAAAAACTAGATTAACACATTCAAGCTCTAGTTGGATTAGACATAAGGTGAACCGAGAGTCTTGATTGCACTACTCACATATCACTCTGTAGCAATCTCTCCCTGTCCAATGCCTCATATTCCTTATCAAAATAAGAATAATAGCTGAAATCATAGCATTACTCATACTTTAGAGATTATAGATTTGATGAAACAACGAAATGAACACAATATATCCCTTCGAAATATCAATTGGGAAAAAGGACTACTGTGAACATAAATAATTCAAATAACTAACCATGTGTATCATCTTCATGGAATAAATTGAGAAAACTTCCATGTTACATTAACATTCCGGATAGTAATGATGTGCACTGAAACGGCAATAAGTCCTGATGTTACATTAACGTTCAAGATAATAATGATGTTACATTAACATTCCAAATAGTAATGAAATTGAGAAAACTTTCATTCTACAATAAATTTTTGAGTGCACATCAATATTTATTGCCTTTTGAGTCCACTAGTGATAAAGTGTAGTAAATATAGAATATAAAAGTGATAAATGTATTTTAAGGTGGATCCATTAATGGAAAATGGTAATAAATATAGGAAAAGAAAGAGAGTAAAAAAATACAAAAAAGCATAATAGGGCTTCAATTTGTGGACAAAAATTTAAGGACTAGTAGGGCTTTAAATTGTGGACAGAGGGAGTAATTTATTTACCGAATTATTGTCGTTCGTGTCTGGTCTACCCGTCGCTCATTGTCAACAATCATCGGTCGTCGCCGCGTCGTTTCAGTAGTCACCGTCGCTGTGAAATCGACGCCGTCTTGAGTCTGGTATGCGTGTCACTCATCGTAAGCAGCCACCGGCCGCTGTCTGCTGTTGTTTGTTCGATTCAAGGTCAATTTCATATCTTCCTCACTTCTTAAAGCCCTAAATGTGAGCCATAATTTACTTCCATCTCCAAAGCAACAACGATCCCTCAACATCAGGGGCTATTGCGAACTTTTTACAAATATAAATTTCTACTGTCGAGACACTGAAAAGAAGGCTTAAAGCATTTGCCGTTAGTGTTCGATTGGAGCATATTTTTTACTGCAAAGCACAGATGCCGTTCGGTTGGAGACGCCTTAACTTTTATGATTTTATCAAACTTTCTCAAGTATTTGATTGATTTTATGAATTTTTTTTTCTTGAAGCTACATTCCTTTATTAAATTTCAGATTACAGGGGAAAGATGACCCATGTCTCATCCAAGCTTTATGCAGGTCCTCTTTTCTTCTCTGTGTGTATTGAGAAATCATTCACTCTATTTTGGAAGTATGCCTTCAGCTTGCAAATTCTATCTGACCTTATTCTGATGAACAATTTGAATTTTGCAGTTGACACGAATCCATTCTTTTGGAAGTCGGCTCAATCTACGCTTTCTTTCTCCAAGTTCTTGACCCATGTAATCTCCTTTACTCAGTGTAGTTTCATATCTTTCATGAAAAAATCTGGATATGTAGTTTATTTGCAAATTTGATATATAAATGGAGTCTTCTTTGCAGCAGTTTTAAACTCTATGCTTTTGCTGAGTTAGTGTAGCTTCCACTTCCATGAAATATGTAAAGCTCGTAATGTGAGATTTTTCTTTGCAGATACTTGCATTTTTGAATTCTTTGTAGCCGGTTATAATTCTTGTGGCTACATATTTGATTCCTCAGACCCACAAAGCCAAAATCAGCGGGCAGAGGATTTGCTGGATAAATTGGAGGAATTTGTGGACAATGACCCGGAACTATGTCGTGAACAATCTGCGGATAGCCCTAGGTTCCCAATTTTATCTAGTTCCCTCAAGATGGCCCTTTACTATATCATTCTCTTCCTTTTCATTGCTTTGAGATGCATGGATATTGAGCTTAATGATGCTAATGTTTTTTATGGTGGTTGTCTGTTTTAATATTGAATTATTTGTTTTCTGTGACTTTGGAACCAGATAAATATTAAGAGGGTCTTCCGTATAGTGTCGCTTCATCCCCAGCCTCGGGTAAGTCTATGGTGGAATAGTTACTGAAGACATATTGTGTTATTGATTGAAAGAATAATAGAAATTGATGAAGTAATGTGCCTTTTAACCCTTATTTCCCTTTGCAAAGAATTTTCTTATTGGAAATAGTAATAACTAAAAAACTAGATTAACACAATCAAGCTCTAGTTGGACTAGACATAAGGTGAACCGAGAGTCTTGATTGCACTAGTCACATATCACTCTATACACTACAAAAAAAAAGTTTTTTAGCGACGGAAAATTCCGTCGCTAAACCTGAAAATTCCGTAGCTAAATTCTATTAGCGACGGAATAACAACGGAAATTTTTCGAATCTAGAATCATGATCGCTAAATTATTAACGACGGAAAATAGTTCTGTCGTTAGATTTAACGACGGAATTAGCGACGAAATATTCCGTCGCTAAACCTTAGTTGCCATTTGGTTGTAAGAGCGCTAGCTACAGAATTATTCCGTCGCTAATTCCGTCGCAGAAGCTTACCTCCATTCATCATAATTCTGTCGTAGTTCCGTCGCTATTTATAAATTTTTTTATATAAAAAAAAATAGAAACCTTTATAAACATCAATAATACCACATTACAATAATTTTAAATATCAAACAATTCAACATTACTCAAAATGCAATAACAATCCAATATCATAGAAATTCATCTATTAACGTATTCAACAAACCAACTTCAAATTCAACTAATCTCATACAAATTGGAGGGCTAACATTCAACAAACCTACAATGTGCCATTTTCTGCAACTAGTAAAACAAAGAGTAGAAAAGTTGAAGGGTAAAAACTGTAATGAAAAAATTCTACAATGTGCCATTTTCTTGTTTTCTCCTTTGCATATGCATATCTTTCCCAACACCAATGGTCTTAAGCTACACAAACAGTCGAAACCAAATAAACGCCGAAGAGATCAAGGAGATGATTTCCAGTCGAACTAAAGATCTTTGAACCCATTGACTGATGATTTCCTTGTTGGCTCACTTGGAAGTTGCATATGGTGACTTCATACTTTCCTTGCCACCTGTAAATCGATTTATAGACATAATAACTTGGAGCTGCATTCTATGTAAGCTGCTGCACCAATCTGTTTCCTCAGCTCCTCGCCCTACACAAGTTGAGCCCGCCTTTGTCAACGTTATCACATACCAAATCCAACAAAATACAAAAAAGAAAGATGTAATGTACACACTTGGGCTGTGGTGATGATGTTAGATCCTCCTATATGATCAGCAAGATAACCCCTGTCGTCCCGGAGATTTACACAGGGAAAACGTGTAACCAATGTGAGGCCATTATATCACATATGTCTCCTTTTATACATTCAACCAACTTAGAATCTTACCTAACTTTGTTCCAACTAGCACGATTGGAACATTTGGAGCGAAACGACGAAGCTCGGGCATCCACTGAAGAAACAACAATCAAAATTCTGAGCACAACAAGACTTCACATTCTGCAAAGGCCTAGTTCTAGATATATGCAGATTACTTAAATAGTGAAGGCATAGAATTATGCATTTGCTATTTACTGCAGCAGATGATTAAAGCAATTATGCAAGAAACAACACACACACACACACACAAAGAGCAAATGTACAACAAGACTTCAAATTCTAAAAGGTAGCATCTGGGAAGATCAAACAGAGGTGATGTTATCTGTCCCACCTACCTTAAATGTTTCTAGCAATTTTCCAGAGGGCAACAATAATATTCCATATGTGACTTCCACTATCCAAGCAAGAGATTGTTTCAGAAATCAATGAGGTCAGTTAAGAACCCAGAAACACTTGTTTGATGAAAAGAAGGATCAATTACTGAGATTAAAGAACACATCCACAACAAATGCAAAAATAGAGAGTTTTACACTCCCTAAACCTTGACAAGAAAGGCAATTTAGACTACCAAAAACAATTGAAACAGAAGTAGTAAGTAGATATCTGAAAACAGTACCTCTGCACAAGGTTTGAAGAAAATAGAAGACTTATACCAAAATACTGAACCATACAGTAGGATGATAAGCAAAAGATACCTGATAGCCGTTCCAATCTTGGTTTGAAGTAGGAGCACCTTGGGATGGTGGAAACATAACTGGTATGAATGGAGAAGTCTCATTAAATGCTCTTGGTGAAGACCATGAAGAGGGAGATGACGAGGAAACAAATTGTGGTGGAAAAGAACCCCCATTTCCATATCCAGAAGTGGAATCACCACCAACAGTGACAGGTTCAGGATGATGATATCTGCAATTCAATCCATATTTGCAGGACCCAGTGCGCATGTAGTAGGGACACTCTTTTTCTCCCTGTGATGAAGATTATTATTACCAACAGATTGAGTTGAGCCAAAAGAAACTAGTCAAACTTGGCTTCGGATATTCATTATAGTTCACCATAGTATCACAGCTAGAAATGACAATCGCTTTTTTAACCAAGTGTTGCTGTTGCAAGATTCGAATAAAGCAGGAAACTATAATCTGACCTGAGATAGCTGGTCTAGGAAGTTTGGCCTTTGATTTCCAATTTCACCAAATGTCACCTGCAATGTTATAACAGACAAACAACATAAAGAAGTCGTCTAGCAAACAAACAAAGCCACAAAATGAACCTGCCAATTGCTGGAAATACAAAAGGTGGTTAAAAGAACAGATGAATAAAAATATTTAAATGTGAGTGTGTGTGTACGTGCAAGAGAGAGAAGAAGACAAGGAGAGGTTTCACCAAGATAATCCCCAATTACAAGACCAAGATCCATTTTGCCAAAGACGGCAATAGCACCATTTCATAAATTTCCTCACACCAAACAGAACCATCCTTTTCAAAATATATAAAAATACAAAACAAGTATGTGAACTGATTTTCAATAAGTTGCAATTCTAATAATATGATTTTCATCTAAAAATAACATTTAAGCCTGTAACATGGTTTTACGAAGTTATAAATAATTTTAGCGGTGTGCTATTTCTCTCAAGCTTTCTTTCCACTTCCAATTCATAAGGAATGATATGTCAATAGGAAAAAATCACCTTTGCGGAAATAGATAACCATAACTGAGACGTATTAAACGTAGATTGCCAAACCTAGTGATAACCATAAATGAAGAAAAGATCTTCGGTGAACAAAAATAGGTGTGAGCTTTTCCCTCCACTTACAAGTAAAATCATAACTCTGTTGTATTGTGAGCCGATCCCGCTGACGACGAAGACGGCGCCGCGAGAGGCGCCGGCGACGCACCAGCGGCGGGCGGAGACAAGCTACAGGCCGAGGGTCCATTTTTCGGAGAGCGGATCGAAAATTAGAGGCTGAGAGAGGGCGGGGAGGAAGTCGTCGTTGGTGGCGGCGATGGCGATGAGCTTGCCAGAGGCGCAGATCGGATCGAAGGAGACGAATTGGAGAGGGGTGGTGGTTCTCGGCGGGGAGGATTAGGGCGTAGAGAGAGAAAAGGGGGGAAAGTCGGGGAGTAAAGGGATAAAGCCACCATTTTTTTTTCTTATAATATGAAATTTAACGAGCGTAATTAAATTTAAATTATTTAAATAATTAATAATTTTAACTACGGAATAATTCTGTCGCTAAATTTTTAATTATTTAAATAATATATATTTTTTATTTTTAACTACGGAATAATTCTGTCGTTAATATTTAATTATTTAAATCATATATTTTTTTAATTTTAACTACGGAATAATTCTGTCGTTAAATTTAAATTATTTTATAATTATATATTTCTTAATTTTAACTACGGAATAATTCCGTAGCAAATACTTATGACGGAAATTCCGTCGCTAATTCCGTCGTTAACTGTTGAAAATGTAAGTGGTCGTTGGTCTGTCGTTAATCTGTTATAATTTTATGACGGAACTTGATTCCGTCGTTAATTCTGTCGCAATTCAGCTGTTTTTTTGTAGTGATAGCAATCTCTCCCTGTACAATGCCTCACATTCCTTATCTTTCTTCAACCTACAATCATCACATTACTCATACTTTAGAGAACATAGATTTGATGAAACAATGAAATGAACATAATATTTCCCTTCGAAATATCAATTCGGAAAAAGGACTACTGCGAACATAAATAATTCAAATAACTAACCATGTATATCATCTTCATGGAAGAAATTGAGAAATTTTTTTTTTTTTTTTTAAGAAAATCACTCAAGTATGAAAGAGAGAGTAGAAGAGAGAGAAATTGTATGAAAAAAATAGTGAAAAAAACAAAACGTGATAGAGAGAAGAGAGAGAAAATGTGGAAAAATGCATAGTGGAAGGAAAGAGAAAAATTGGCGGGAACAAAAACTAGTGTTTCATATATACTAGAACGATCTCCTGTGCGATGCACGACGAGTATCGAAATTAAATGACATCAATTACTCAATAAAATTATGGATTTGAAAACGTAAATTTTCAACATATAAAGTGTAATGACAATTATAGTTATTAAATAATTAATAATTATTTGATAATGAAAATTAGCATTATACTTTATTATAATTATAACGTATGATGCATCATAATAAATAAATAATTCACAAATACAAAAAAAAATTGAAATTATATTTTTTTTAATATATATACTAATTTCATCGACAAAGTTATATTAACATTAATACAAAAAAATTATTTTTAAAAAAGAGTTATAAAATGAACCAATATATATTCATTCACCTCTATTACATTTAAACTATTACTCCACAATTTAAAAAATATATGTAAACACAAACACATGATATTTACTTATTTTTATCTAAAAATACAAAAAAAGAAAAAAAGAAAAATAATTAAATTAATATAATAGAAAAAAGTAAACATGTCATTAAAGAGAAAATTAACACTCATTAAAATAGAGAGGAAAGAACAAAATACTATATTTTAAAACTTTAAATAATCATAACTTATTCATTCTAAATTAAATTTTTATCAAAAGAGGAAAGATAAAAGATTTTTTGTAGTAAAGAGGGAGAGAGAAAAAATATATATATAATAACAACAATTATTAAATTACAATAAAACAATTACGATATAATAACAACAATAATAATAGTGCATAAAGGAAGAGATAAAAATACAAAAGAATAGAGAAAAACAAAGAAGAGAGAAAAATAATTATCATAAATTTTTTAATTATAATAACTTATTTGTTTCAAATTCATATTTTATGATTTTTATACAAAATTAAAAATCTTGTCATTATCTTTAATTTAAAATACATATAGAATATCTTTTCATATATCAATTTTTTTTTAAGAAAATCACATAGAGAGTAGAAGAGAGAAATTGTATGAAAAAAATAGTGAAAAAAATAAAACGTGTGATAGAGAGAGGAGAGAGAAAATGTGGAAAAAAATGCATAGTGGAAGGAAAGAGAAAAATTGACGGGAACAAAAACTGGTGTTTCATATATATATAGATATAGATATAGATATCAAATCTTCCAAAGCAAATCCTCTCTTTTCCAAGACTCTCGGTTCTTCAAAATTCTCAAAGCAGAGAAATGTTTGAGATCTAAAACCAGGTGATGAAAAAATATGATTAGCAAAAACAATTCTACGAAATTGAACAAAACTGTAAAAACCCAAACAAAACGCACATAAATTCCCGAAATGAGAACGGAAACAAACCTTACCAAAATCAACGAAGAGCAGAATGTAGATAGAGAAGCAGATACAAAAGTTACTTTCGTAGAGAGAGAAACGGAGAAACAATTGGTAGTTTGATGGAAACGAGTAATCGATGAATCTATACTAATATTAAAGCCAAGTTTTTGCCTGCAGCAATTTCCCGCCATTTTTTCTTCCACAAAGCCTGTTGTTTCAATCCCACATTTTTAGATTTGCATTCGTTTACCTGCTATTAGTCGTTGGGTTGGGGAGGCGTCGGCAACTGTTACAGAGTTGTCGGACCAATGGGCCTAGACCAATGGACATTAGCCTCAAAGCAGCTGAGGACCTAACCATCCACTGGTGTCTTCCTCTTCCGGTCCGATGTTGTCGAGGAGTCCTGTGTTTGGGCCTGACCAAACACTGATCTGCATCATCAACAGGAATAAGAGTAAGAGCCATCATACAAAATGACACTTGGCACGTGTGCATTGTTCGTATCATGTGAAAGAAACTCCTAGATCTCCCCCTCTTCTTGTAGCAAAACATGGCTTAAAAATATTATCCTTTTTGATGACCTAACAGATGGTTCACTGAACTAGACACAAGCGTGGAGATGGGAAAAATGCACACATATGAGCAGGAATATATAGGTGGCGACAAGATTGAAGCCACAGCAATGCCATACAAGGAAATTAGTAGCTTCTATAAATAAATGATAGGATTTTGACAGAGTTATAAATGAGAAAGCTGTTACTCACCCACAGGTAGAACATTTCTTCTGATGCTTGCAGAATATAGATAAACAAACAGAGCAAATGTAGCCCATATCAATTGTGTTTTTGTGGCAGAAACACCTGCACAATGATAGGGTAATTAGGTCATATCACTGATCGAACCGTTGGCCTCTGCATGAGTAATATCTTAAAGTAAACGAACGACCAAATTCAGAAGTAATCCAATCAACTATTACTCAAGATATGTAACCATGCATACAAATGTATTGTGTTGAGCACTTGCATCTGCAGGGTGGATACAAGAGGTACAAGGACACAACACTCTAGATGGAGAAAATTAGATAGGATGCTATAAAGGAAAATAACCAAAATATAAATTTGCACACTGTATCGCAGGGAGTTTACAGTCGGCATACGGAAGACAAGGAGCCATATAGTTAAAATTTATAAAGTAACTTACGACGCACGAAAGTCTACTCCTGCAGGCTTAGGAAGTTGTAAAAAGCAACGAGAATGCAAATCAGTAGCAAACACAGTCTGCATGTGACAAAAGTCTCACTTTAGTACCAAATAGTTTAAGAATAGTAGAAAATCATTTGCAGCCTGCAAATATTTACAATTCAACTTCTTTGTATTCCACAAAATCTTACAATCAGCAAAGTTAGTCAACATGAACATTGCAGTCTAAGTTAGAATTTTCTCACTCTAGCCAACTAAAAAAATCCAATCTAAAGAATCAGATTTCCAAAAACAAGAATACATCAAGATACTAGAGTATTTATTATTGCACATTGCCAATATGGAAAGTAATTACCGAAAGATACTGAAACAATCCGTCCAATATCTGCGGCTTCAGATATACACCACCAGTTATATAAGAAGCCTGTCGAAAATTATGCATGTTATCAACCAAAATACCAAAGAGGAAGCTTAGGATTAATATTTTATAATCACGTAATGTAACAAACAAATTGGTAACATCCATTAGATTCGCTACCTGCTGTAGGAAAGCAGAGTGTTGAGCTCCTATCACGCATGCATCTATAGGAACCTGAGATGAAGAAACGTAGAAAAAATTGGCAGATGATCTAAGAGATATTTTTGGTTATTGTATTGGTGGATGATGAAAGTCAAGGCTGATGTTTGGAGATGAATTAAGCAATGATGAATCACTTATGATACTTGATAGTTGCAAGTCTGATCATATTTTCCTTCACTTGGCCAGTTTCCTTTGTATGTATCTCCGAATATGCACTTAAGGTAATAGGCTTGTATAATCTTTTTTCGTCAGCATAGATGAGTACTTCTGGTAGACTCCACGCAAGGTTTATGCTAGAAATAGCATAACAAAAAACAACTTTTGTGCTTCTTCAGATGCTTAGGTAAACTTACTGCCCGCCCCCATACAAGTACGTTACTTACAAGAATACCATATGGTGCCGAATTTCTGCACAACCATAAATCGCAATGATAACTTATTTTATGGCATTCTATCTCTTATATCCATCTCTTTCAGGGGACTGATGAAGCTTCTACATCAAAGTTATGCTCAAATGATGCTAATGATTTGCATTGCATGGGTGCAAATGCTAGTGTAGATTTTTTTTTTTAGGAAGACTAGTGTAGATTAAATTAAGAATGCATTTATCAAATGAAAATTGAGAATAGAAAACTTAAATCCTACTATTACCATTGATCGCTGAGCAGAGAAAATCGAATTCATGATTGCTACATATCTGCAGGGAACAAAGAGTCAGCATAGAGACCAACAAAGACTAAAGTACTTTGTAGATTCTTTAAGGAAAAAATAAGTACATACTGTCCAGGTCCATCTTGAGATCCATGTAAGCATAATATCTGCAATCATAGCATTACTCATACTTTAAAGATTACAAATTTGATGAAACAACGAAATGAACACAATATATCCCTTCAAAATATCAATTGGGAAAAAGGACTACTGCGAACATAAATAATTCAAAGAACTAACCATGTATATAATCTTCATGAAAGAAATTGAGAAAACTTCCATGTTACATTAACATTCCAGATAGTAATGATGTGCACTCAAAAGGCAATAAGTCAGCGACTGGTCAGGTTGAAGAAAGATAGGGAATGTGAGGCATTGGACAGGGAGAGATTGCTGCAGAGTGATATGTGACTAGTGCAATCAAGACTCTCGGTTCACCTTATGTCTAGTCCAACTAGAGCTTGATTGTGTTAATCTAGTTTTTTAGTTATTACTATTTCCAATAAGAAAATTCTTCGCAAAGGGAAATAAGGGTTAAAAGGCACATTACTTCATCAACTTCTATTATTCTTTCAATCAATAATACAATATGTCTTGAGTAACTATTCCACCATAGACTTACCCGAGGCTGGGGATGAAGCAGCACAGTACGGAAGACCCTCTGAATATCTATTTGGTTCCAAAGTCACAGAAAACAAATAATTCAATATTAAAACAGACAACCACTACAAAAAACATTAGCATCATTAAGCTGAATATCCATGCATCTCAAAGCAATGAAAAGGAAGAAAAGGATACAGCAAAGGGCCATCGAGAGGGAACCAGATAAAAGTGAGAACCCAGGGCCATCCACAGACTGTTCACGACATAGTTCCTGGTCATTGTCCACAAATTCCTCCAATTTATCCAGCAAATCCTCTGCCCGCTGATTTTGGCTCTGTGGGTCTGAGGAATCAAATATGTAGCCACAAGAATTATAACCAGCTGCAATGACAACCACTTGGTTCATCTGATTCAGCAAAAGTATAGAATTCAAAAATGCAAGTACCTGCAAAGAAAAATCCCACATTACCAGCGTTACATATTTCAAAGAAGTGGAGGCTACACTAACTCAGCGAAAGTATAGAGTTTAAAACTGTGGCTAAGAAAACTCCATTTATATATCAAATTTGCAAATAGAGCACAAACCCATATTTTTTCATGAAAGAGATGAAACTACACTGAGTAAAGGAGTTTACATGGGTCAAGAACTTGGAGAAAGGAAGCATGGATTGAGCCGAGTTCCAAAAGAATGGATTCGTGTCAATTAGTACCATCAACAGGCTCACATCATCTGCAAAATCCAAATTGTTCATCAGAATAAGGTCAGATAGAATTAGCAAACTGAAGGCATACTTCAAAAATAGAGTGAATGATTTCTCGATACACACAGAGAAAAAAAGAGGACCTGCATAAAGCTTGGATGAGGCAGGGGTCATCTTTCCTCTGTTATCTGAAATTTAATGAAGGAATGTAGCTTCAAGAAAAAAATCATAAAATCAATCACAAGCTTGAGAAAGTTTGATAAAATCATAAAAGTTAGGCGTCTCCAACCGAACAGCATCTGAGCTTAGCAGTCAAAAATCTGCTCCAATCGAACACTAAAGGCAAACGCTTAAAGCAATAGCCGATGGATCCAAGAGTTCCCCATCACTTCAACATTAAACAAAATATATGATGACAATCAAACATGATCTCTCTTTCAAACCGATTGGATAAAAACTGATCTTTTTCCATTGGGATTGTAAGGGTACTATTGATGGTGTCAATTAAAAAGTTCTACTTGATAATTCCAATAAATTTTGTAAAAGCAAAGACAAGAGTAGGCTGCCCAAGAAACAAATATAAACAATTTTAAGTGGGAAGAAGAAACTAAAATGAGAAAGAACATGAGACAGCCCTCATTAATCAACCTAAATGAGGATCCAATATCATAAGAAGGTGTTGCTCTTACAAACTTGGAAACTAACCCTCATAATCAGTAATTCTACAGCTCACTTCCAACCATGAATGAAATCAATCTCCCATTCTTATAAAACAAGTAGCAACTTTTTCTCACATAAATATCTCATCCAACATATTTAATAGTACTAGATTTTATCCCTCAAATTTTAAAACAAACACTGTCTTTACTATATATATATATATATATATATAGAGAGAGAGAGAGAGATAGGAAAACTCTAGGTAGATGCAGAACTCACTAGCTTGGAGCAAAATACAAACACACAATTCAAACTGATACCTGTTCCCATTCAATAAATTGATACATTCCCTCAGAAATTTACCAGATTTTATCGGTCAACAACCAGCAACACTCAAGGAATTTCATAACTTATCACCCAACAAAAAGAAAACCGCAGATAGAAAGTAAAGCCTAAGAAAAACAAGGGAATCCATTTTAATTTTTAGATCAGCTGAAAACAATCAGAAAACAAAATTCACCCACCTTCAATTAAAAATGTGAAAAAAAAAAAAAAAAAAAACTCAAAGCAGAGAAATGTTTGAGATCTAAAACCAGGTGATGAAAAAATATGATTAGCAAAAACAATTCTACGAAATTGAACAAAACTGTAAAAACCCAAACAAAACGCACATAAATTCCCGAAATGAGAACGGAAACAAACCTTACCAAAATCAACGAAGAGCAGAATGTAGATAGAGAAGCAGATACAAAAGTTACTTTCGTAGAGAGAGAAACGGAGAAACAATTGGTAGTTTGATGGAAACGAGTAATCGATGAATCTATACTAATATTAAAGCCAAGTTTTTGCCTGCAGCAATTTCCCGCCATTTTTTCTTCCACAAATCCTGTTGTTTCAATCCCACATTTTTAGATTTGCATTCGTTTACCTGCTATTAGTCGTTGGGTTGAGGAGGCGTCGGCAACTGTTACAGAGTTGCCAGACCAATGGGCCTAGACCGGAGAAGGGGCTCCCTGATATGGGGAATGGCGCAGGTTGCTGCTACGGGGCATTCGAGGTGAAGCGAGGCCGGCTGGGGAGACAAAATCGCTGGACGAATAGGCCGAGATCGGAGGAAGTGAGACGACGATAAATAATGGGCTACGCCTGATTTTGACGTGAAGCGAGGCGGGCAATGGCAACCGGAAGAAGCAAACAACGACGCCCGGTGAAAAGGGAAAAGGCAAACTATATTTTGTAAACTCTAGCTAGATAGCAAAATACAATTTCAAAAAAAAAAAAAAAAACAAATACGAATAAGATGGAAGAGAATTTAACAGTATCAAAGTGAAGAAAAGATGAAGAATGTGAGCAAAGATGAAGAGTCTCGGCGCTAAAGAAGAAGCTAGATATGCTAAAACTAGGGTATCGATTATTTTCCCTTTTATACTCTTTACATTTTTTTTTTCTAATTTCTTATTTTGAATTTTTGTATTTGTATATGACATTCAATCCGGGCCATTTAGTTGAACTAGTACGCTCACCCGTGCGATGCACGGCGAACATCAAAATTAAATTATATTTGACATAATTAAATAAATAAATTACTAATAAGAATCAAAATATAAGTAAATGTGAATTATTTTTTTAAAATAAAATAATCACATCATTTACACAATAAAGAACATAAATTTAAAAATATATAAGTCTTTAACTTTGTACTTTCAATAGCTGAAGTGCCAACCTTTACAATTGAGAATAAAAGTTAAAATTTGTTATGTTTTTAAATTTAGATTCTTTACTTTGTAAAGATGTGAATAATTTTATTTTAAAAAAATATTTCGCATTTGCTTATATTTTGATTCCATTTAATAATTTTATTATTTAAAATAACATTCAATTTTAATGTTCATCGTCCATCTAATGGGCGGACGGATTAGTTTATATTAATGGTTATAAGTAAAAATTATTGTTTTTTTCAAATATGTCAATTTTAAAAATAGATCTTTAAAAAACAAAAATAGAATTACAATTGATTCTCTTGAAATAAAAAATAACTACAGTTGGATGAATTACAATGCAAAATTCTCAAACGAACATTTATCATTAATTGAATCCAAAAGTACCAAAAAATCAAAATAATATGAAATTCTTTGAAAAATAAAATAGTGATTAGCTCCAAAAAAAAAAAATTGAAAATCTCATTAAAATCTTTTGGATGTTTATCTGAACATTTTTTTAATACAAATAAGTTCCATGATAACACGAAATTGTATGAACACAAATTAGCAGAAGAAGGTTTGCCTCGATTTCCAATAAAACAATTATGAGAAACTAAGCAATTATGCAAGTAACTATTTTTGAGGGGCCTCTTCTAGAGATATGGACGCCAACCTATCTGTTGTAATTACCATGTATAACCCTGAATAACCTATTTGATATAGAGAGAATATACCATTGCTACAGCGTTTAGGATCAACTTAATGTAAGTAACTAATGTGTTCAATAGATCGGTGATATAGTGATACTATAAAAACTGAAGCGAAAAATATTCTAAGAATTGCAATCACAGTCATTGGGCAGAACCAAGACATGTTTAAAGGATTGAACGAATTCAGAAAGGACAATAAATAAAAACAATGAAGAAAGTCAAAACAAACATTAGAGAATCAAATATGACAATAAGAAGAGTAAAATAAAAATAGATAAACAACAATACTTAGAGCCGCTGTGGAACATAAGACACCACAAACAAAGAAACATAAATAAGCAAAAGATGATAACACCACTCCATGCCGTAATTCCCGCCACCGTCTGTCGAGCACCCAATTCTAAGATTGGTTTATCAACATGCAAGGTCCAGGCTTCTAGCCTAAAAACCAACGCCAACAATGTGTAACTATCAACTCTTGTAACCAACCACATTCGATCTTCAAACTCTGAGAAATTATGGATATACCTCGTGAACACAATGCTCGATTGCTAAACGTGGTAACAGATCGTTGGAAGTAGCGGCGGCTGAATCCCAGAGACCGTCATGAGCAGGCAATGCTCCATAGAAAGATCCCATATCCTTCAATCTTTCTGCAAGCAGGGTGAAGTGTCGACCTTTATCTTGTGCCACTTTCACAAAATCTGTGAAAAAATCTCTTGGCATTGCCTCTTGCTTACCAAATCAAGCAATTATGTCCTGTACAAAACATATTCAAGAGAGACTGTATTAACACCACACTGCAACAGACCAATACATCGATAAAATCAAATGGTGGAAGCAATTTTCTTGTATTTAAGTTCTACAACCAGCAATGTAAACATCCTAACATTCTTGAAAAAAAAAGAAAATCAAGTTCTTATAACATAATTTATGGAAATAGTCTTCTCTGGAATCAATGATGTAAGACGATCCTGCACGTTTCACTTGACACCCTTCTTGTAGTACATCAAAACAGGAAGAATGACAATTCAAAAATAAAAACAGAGAACTAATATCACTAAACACCGCGAATTCAAAAAAAAATCCAATCTTCAACACGGATAAAAAGGGGAATTGCAAAAATAGCACAATTTCACAGCAAGAAAGAAATTCAAAAATCAAAGCAGAGAATTGATATCACTAAACACCGCGAATTCAGAAAAAGAAACAGAGAGGGGTTTTTTTATATGTTGTATTGGTTGTGAAAAAGGAAGAGAGAGGAGGGTTTTATCTGCTGTATTGGTTGTAGGCTGCTACAGGAAGAGAGAGTAAGTCAGAGAAACGACGGGAGGGAATCGCGGGCAGCGCCGACTTAGGGCTGGAATGTGACGAATCACGGCGTGGGGGAGGAGTCTGGTGTGGAGACGGGGCGGTAGCGCCGACTTGGGGCTGGACTGCGACGAAATTTATCTATGCTTCTTCTCCCATTAAACAGTGCTTCAAATTCGAAAACAATTGCAGAAAAAATGAATAGCAGTTGGAGAAATCTATATATTTAAGAGAAATAGTCGTTGTTCCAAATATATTGTGACAGAACCGTGAGAGAAGAGTGAGATAAAATCGGTGAGCTAGAGAACCGTGTTAGAGTGGGAGAGAGAAAATTGTTGTAGCTAGAGAACGTGTGAGAAAGAGAGAAAAAAGTTAACTGCTGAAAATTGTGTGTACATATAATAGATAGATATAAATTTGCCCTTTATATGTTATTTTATTTGTTAAATTGCCACAAACTGTGTTTTCATATAATAGATAGATTTGGGCTATTCGTTTCATTTATTTAATTTGTGGTTACTTTTTTTTTTTTTCAAACGGTTACATCATAATTTTTATTTATTTATTCCCATTCATTCCACATAACACAATAACTTATAAAGATAATATATTAAGTAGATTTTGAAAATAGTCACATTGAAATAGTAAAAATAAAAATTGTTCATTAAAATTAAAAACAAATAAAATTTGATCACGCTTACTATTTTACTCTTCACATAAAAAACTTAAAAATTATCCACGAATTCACAACCAAGTTGAATTCATAATTAGCATTAACTAGTATTCCACCCGTGCACGAGATAAATTGATATAGTTTTTTTATAAAGAATTAATTATATATTGATTAATCATATGTTGTGCTAAAATATAAAAAGATATTGTATTATATTGTATAAAAATACATAATTTTTAATAAACAAAAAATATTGTGTACATAAATAAGGGGGTTATGATGAAACAATAATAAAAAATAAAAAATAAAAAATTAACAATTGCAATATTGACTAAAGCATGGTAATGCATATTAGTAAATTTATATGTTTAAGACCTTCTTTATAGACAACATTCATTATACATGATATGTTATTATCATTTTTGTCACAGACTAAAATCTTCAACCAATTTAGACTTTTTACTCTTGAAACAATAACGTAGACGGGTTTGGCTTGAATCTCAATAGCAAATTTAAGAAAAATAATAACATTGAAAAATCTGAAGAATGTGTTGAATGTGTGAAGAATGACTTAATAATTTTACATATGGAAATCATATTAATATATTACAAAGCAAATATAGCACTATGGTCCATTAATTGAGGCAATTTAGCCCATGTCTCATTACAACATTTTCTATTTTGGAGTGGACCATCGAGGTTGGCAGAGCTGAGCCCTAAGGTTAGTACGTACATAATTGGTCGCTAAGATTGTGGTAAGGCTAATCGTCAAGGTTGTACGAACCTAAGCTTTAAAGTTGGCGGAGCTGACCGCCAAAGTTGATGTTTGACAGAGCTAAAGTGCTAAAGTTGATGCGCCACTGAAACTCTTTTTTTGTCTTATCTTTCGTCCTTGATTGAATTCCATAAGTCTTGGCTTTCTTCTTTGATTCTTTCGTCCAAGTTTAATCTTTCGCCTTAATCCGTAATTTTTATTCATTAGGCTTGACCCAAAAAGAGGGGCATAATATCATCCACATAAAGTTGACCATGAAATGAAACTGGAATGTCTTTGACATAGATTGTCATTGGCTCTTATTGATTGTCATGGCATACGAAATAATAAGAGAAAATTATCTTTGTTCAAATGTGAATGTAAATCGTGGATCTAGTTTACCATAAACGAAGCAATAATTTATGCACGCACATTTTAGAAATAAATTCTAATGGGTTGATTATATATGTTGTTTAATTTGAATAAGGAAATTTGTGATGATATACAATTAACTAAGAATTGAGTTAGTATTAAAAATAATATATTGGATATATATCATACTCCATTCGTCCCATTACAAATGTCCATTTTTCATAATGGAATGTCTTATTACAAATATCTCATTCCTTTTTTGACAATATATTATCTATCTATACCTAATATTTAAATAATTTCCACCAATTCGCTTTATCTATTTTCTACACATTTTTTAATCTTCGTGCCCAAAAGCAATTTGACACTTGTAACGGGACGAAGGGAGTAGTATTTTCTTTCTGTATTTTTTTTGTATAATATATGAAATTCATTATAATAATTTATGTTATTTTCATACTCCTTTTAGTAATTTAATAGATTTGATATGACAAAAATAATTAGAATTCACAAAATCAAGTAGAAACTTATATATAGTTTGAAACTACTTTATATATCTACTACTTTATGATTTGAAACTACTTTATATATCTATAATTGATATGGACTTTTCAAATTTTCATGTATCTCATATAAATGCACATTGATTGATTAATGTAACGGTTAAATATATAAGAAAAATAATTGACTCTATATATAATAAAAAAATTGGTTAGAAACAATTATTTAAGTTATAATTATAGATTTCCATAAATAGAGTAATTAAAAGAACATAAAATCGAAGTTACTATTTAAGGCAATCCGGTTTCGTTATTATATATTAGTATATAATATATAATAACAAAAGTTCAGTTCATAGAGTTCACTAAGTTTACATGTAAATAGGTTTATGTTTTTAGAATACATGTAAATAGATTTTATTTCACAAAAGTTCAGCTCATTAGAGTTTGATAAATTCAGACATATACATATATACTTGAAATTTTATCCTTGTCTTTATCATGTTTACAATTAATGCTTAGAATTTTAATTTGAAGTAAATTAAATAGTAGGTGAAAAAATCAATATATATATATATATATATATATATATATATATATATATATAGCTCATATTTTACACTATCTATACCTAAACACAATTGAAAATGTGGATTCATGTCTTTAATGAATGAATTTATAGTCTAGTGTTCGAATCTTATATATAACGAAAATTTATATTTTTATTTAATTATTTTCATAACGAATCGATAATATTTCATGACGAATCCATAGTGAACTTATTTTGCATATGTTCCAAGCAAAAAAAACTAACTTTTTCTTATCCGTGCGTGTTATTTTTACATATTTAAAAGGAATTCCCATTAAATACATAAGTTTCACCAAATTCTGGAATGACACACTACATTTAAAATTTTCTTCATAATAAATCGCCTTTCATTACTTTCTGATTTTTCTCACAACAACTGATTTCTCTAATCGCGAAATTTATGTGGCCACCGGAATAGCCACGAAGACACGTCGGACGATAAAATAAAATGACGTCGTCCCTACTTAATCTAAACGGCGTCATTTTATGAAAATCTAACCTTAATTTTAGTCTTTTTCCCCAAATATGTTGAATCTCTAATTTATCCAAGTCTTCTCTCTTGTCTCGTCTAGTCTTTTATGTTCCAACGCTTCCTTTTAAGGTGATTTTTTTTAATAACGTCGTTTGAATCTAGGAAGGACGACATCATTTTTCCTCGTCGTCTGGCATGTCCACGTGGCTATTCTGGTGGCCACGTCAATTTTACGATTGAAAAAATCAGCTTTCGTGGAAAAAATCAGAAACATTGGAAAGGTGATGTATTATGAAGCAGATTTTAAAGGAAGTGTGCAATTTCAGAATTTGGTGAAACTTTGTGCATTTTCGAGCAATTGACCCTATTTAAAAATAAAACTATGCGCCAATATTCATTTTGTAGGTAGCCTAAAGATAAGATGTTCTAATAGAAAAATCAATTAAATGTCGTAGAGTTAGTAGTTTTACAACAAACAAATTTATAAATTGTATTATAGGTTTACACAATCTCCCTCTTCATTCCTTAGCTTCACAAAAACTTCTCTCCTTTATATAAAATATGGTAAATCAAAGATAAAAGATTTATAATTTAATACAACTAATATATTTAAAACTTTTTTTTTCTTTTTATTGGAATCATTTTTTACGGTCCTTGTAAATTAAAATATCAAAATCAATTAATTTAATTGGAATAATAGATATAGTATTATACATTTTAATCTTTTTTTGTCAGTGATTATGTGAAGTAATATTTTTATTTTAAACATTACAATAAAACAGCCCAAACCAAATTCATTTCTTTTCTCTAGAAAATAAAAATAAGAATTCTTGGTAAAAAAAACAAAAAAAAAAGTAAAAAAAAATAAGCAACAACAAAAAATCACTCGCAACCTACAAACTGATTGTTATCTTTTATCAAATTCATTTGTTTTTCAATCTCAATAACAAATAACAAAGACAAACAAATAAATTTAAATAAAAAGGTGAAATATGTTGTGACATACTCCCTTCGTCCCTGAAATAAGTTCATCTTTTTCCTTTTTGGGACGTCCCCAAATAAGTTCATCTTTCTTTCTTTCCATTTTTGGACAACTACCCCACTACTAAGACTACCTTTATCAACAACCTATACCAACCCAACTTTTTAATAAAAAAATTATTTCTCTATCTTCCACATATACAACCCATAATTCAACAACCTTTATGTTTTATCAATGACCTCTTTCAACCTAAAATACATTTGTTAATAATATAAATTATTTATATCCGTAATTAGTAATTCAAAAATTTATACGCACTTAAATGAAGCTACAAACTCAATAACAAAATAAAGCTTACAAAATAAATCAAATTACAAAAATAGTGATATAAAATGGCTTACAAAAATAATGATATTAAATGGTTTACGAAAATTATGTCAATATTTTTAAGTTACAAAAATAGTGATATAAAATGGTTTACAAAATTAATAAAGTAATCATTAATCAAATGATGACACTTGTGCCACATGTCTTCCCCACAATAGAGGTTATTAGAAGTTGGTCTGCAATTGAAATTGTAATCGGTTGTGAATTTATTTTAATTTTAACATTTTTTTTAGTTTTTTATTTTTGTCTTGTAGTGATGACCATGAATGACCGGTTATTGATAAAAGTAGTTTAATAATAATTTATTTATTCTTACTTTTCACTTTTTCACCACTCTCAATACTAATTATAACACTTTTTCACCTTTTCACATCTCCCAATACTAATTATAACATATTTTTCTCCACTATCAATACACTTTACCACTTTTCCTTAAAACCCGTGTCGTCCCCAAAGATGAACTTATTTTGGGGACGGAGGGAGTATATAAGAAGAATTATATTACAAAAAATAATGTTGCACTATTATACATGCATGGCTCATGGAGCATTATGTATTTTATTGGATGTGAAAGGACAATGACTTTCAAAGTACTTATAAACTACGTATCATTTACCCAAGAACTTGATATTTGCAACCCTTATTTTAGATTAATTGGTACAATTATTGTGGGTTCTCTTCAATCTACATTGAAATACTCCCTCCGTCCCTGAAATGGCTTCCCCTTTGGGGACGACACGGGTTTTAATGAAAAGTTGTAAAGTGATAGTGGAGAAAAAGTAATATTATTATTATTGGAAGTTGTGAAAAGTGTTATAATTAATAATGAGAGTAATGAAAAGTGAAAGTAAGAATAAATAAAGTATTATTAGTGGTGGGGTAGGTGTCAAAAAATGGAAAGAAAAAAAGAGGAAGTTATTTGGGGGACGTCCCAAAATGGAAAAAGCGGAAGTTATTTTAGGGACGGAGGGAGTATATAATATGTCTCTTTTTTACGGACATCATATGATATTATAATATTAATATGAGAAATCTTGATAAGCAGTACATGATTATACCATAATATTGTTGGATTTGTATACTGAAAGCGAGAACGTTTTATGCTTGTATACAATGTTTCCTAAGTTCACTATTTAATCTCCTATCTGATTGTGTTCATGATTGCATATGTATGTCCTTTGTCTCTATATAAGTAGATTATATGGTGTGTTGTAAATCACAGAAGACCATATAATTGGAATAACATTAAGAAATATAAACTGATGACAACCAAGATGACTCTAGGACGAGTCGTTGGTTTAGGCTGCAGTATAGATGGAAGGAGTTTGTCTTGACTACTTGTCTATACTGGTACGTTGTAACGTATTGATAGGATCACAGTGAGATGTATTCTTCTATCTGACATATGTGAAGGATCAAGATCTCGGTGACTTAATAAGATCTTAATACTAATAAGGTTTCAAATATATATGTTGATTCGTGTATCACTTTGATTTACTATGGGTGAGAGATATATATTAACTTGAGTACTCTGTATCTTGGGTGCTAGCGGTTAATATATGATATTTGGTTATCTTTATTAGTACTCGTATCCGGTATAGGATAATGACATCCCCTTAAGGAGGTCAAAAGGTTTATTACGTTAAACCCTGCAGGTTGATTAAGTTCAGACGCAATAATAAGGGTTGAGTGGTACTACTTAAGGATTACAAAGAGATTAATTAATATAAGCTGTCAGAGCTTTACTTAATTAATGGATGTCAGATATTTAAATACGGAGGTCTAATAAGTCTAAATACAAGCCCGACTCATCATCGGTAATAAAGGGGTAAGTCAATATTGATTCTCTAGTGGAATGAATTAATTGTGATCTGGGCTGATCATAAGAATTAATTCATTTGCGGCCCATCTTTATTCTTTGTATCTGATCTCTGGACTGGCCCAAAGTCTCCTGAGCCCAGTAGGAGTCGCCTACTACACTTATTAAGGCCCTAGGTCTGTGTTTTGTCTTTAAATACATATATCTGCTCTCAGAATAAGACACACAAAATTAGGGTTTTAGAGAGCAGAGCAATAAGGAGGCGCCAACTGTAGTGGTCGAATTCTCTGGGAGTTCTCATAGTTCGTTGTCCATCCAACGTTGGGAACTGAGCGGGATACAGTTCAGAAGATCTGAGCTGGAGTCAGATTTTCGCAAGAAACCAAGTTCTGGCAGTCTTTGAAAAATAGCCATAACCTCCTCTACAGAACTCCGATTGAGGTGAAACATGCGGCCACAGAAAGCTCTTTCGAAGACGAAGAAGTTGTATTTCTGGGAAAAATACGATTGAAGGTCGTTTGAGGGGTCAAACGCAGCGTTGAAGTTGACTGACCTGTTCAGTGGCGAATTGACGAATTCTTAGGAATTCTTCAGGTTTTTCTGAACACCTTGGTGCAGTGTTTAAATTAATAGGAGCATGCTAGGTTTAATCGATGTATGGTGAATTAAGATAATCCAAGAGACGATCCTTGGGCAAGTCGAGTATTAATTCAATTTAATATTCCTTCAATTGGTATCAGAGCTCGGATTAGTTTTCTTGGCTCTGTCTGATAATTCGCGTTCGATTAATATGTGCGTGTTTTTAATTTGTTTATCTGCTGTTGTTCTTCGTGGTCTGTTGATTCGCGAGATACGTCGTTTTGACGTTGTAATCGTTTTTCAGCACGAGAAAATTCATGGTTAGATTAGAATTTCAATTGTAAATTGTTTTTCGATTGTAATCTGTAATTGTGGAAAACGAGACGGAGACGACGACGATCAGATCAGACGGAGAACAGTTGGAGCGGGCTACCGTGCGGAGGGAAGTCGTGGTGGCGTCGGGAGACGACGTGCATCGGGTCACGCTGCTGCGCGTGCCCGTGCGCCGCTGCACGTGTGTCTCGCATGCTGCTGTTGATGAGCCTGCCGAACCCTAGGCGGCGCTTTTCTTAAAGAAACCCTAGGGGCCAAACCCTAGGCCCAATGGAGCAGTTTTTGGGCCGAGCTTTCAGTTTTATTCTTTTCTGTTAAATGTAATAGATTAGAATTGGGTTTCCACGAATGGGTCACGAAGAACTTTATTTTCTTTTATCATGTTCTTCGCATGTCGTGGGGTTAATCATTTATGCTCTTTGCCTGCTCGTTTGTCTCTTCTTGTTGATATGTGTTTATTAACTGCGCTTAGACAAGCATGCAAGGTTTATCGTTTTCCTGAGCATGTTTTAGAATTCTGCGAGCATATTTTACGTGTTGCGTTCTAGAAGAGCATGTTTAGGATTATGTGTTGAGCATAATCAAACATTTTGAAAGAAAAAGACTAAGCTGTTTTAATATTTTTTATAGTGCTTAAAATTATTTTAGACCTCCACAAGCGGTCTCAAGACAAAGTGATTGAAGATGTGAGTAAACGTCCACACTAACGTGGCTTACTTCATGTTTGATTTCACGAGTTTGTCAAGTTGAGATTTTTTTTGAAAAATATTTAAATCCATTTAAGTAGTGGGAGTTATGCGGTAAACGTCCACACTAACGTGGCTTACTCGTATGATTTTCACAAGTACTTTAGAGGATGAAATTAAATAAGATAACCAAGAAATTAAATTGAAAGCGGCATGGTCCTTGTGAGTATGTCAATTTCGAGAATTTAATTGTCAAGGTTAAATTGTGGTCATTGCTTAGATATCGTATCAAGTACAATGTACAACTCCCCAACGGAGTCCCTTCTTGAATATGATATGGTCTAGATAAGGTCCAACTATTAATTTCTTTTGTCAAAAGGTTAAGTTGGCATGGATTGAAATTAAACGACTAGGTGTATAGTCTGGTTGAGGGGTTCATGTCTAAACGTCCACGCTAACGTGGCTTACTAATGAGATCCTTTGGGCGGTTGGAGGTTTCAATCAATATTGTTTTATCAAAAGGTTTCAATATTGCTGTTACGAATTATGTGCTTTTATATTTGTTTTTTCAGATATGTCTATGTCTCCAATTGATTTTTTTTCTTGCACAAGTCTTTAAATTGGTTCTTTTTAAAAGGAAACGCAATTTGGAGTTTATCTTCATCACAAAGTAGCACATTTTTGTGTTTCTTGCTACTCCACGTTGTATCTGTCCAAACGATGAGTTAACTGATGAGAAAAAAGAATTGCATAAAAGGTGACATAAGACGAATAATGTGGTTATATGCTATATTATGAGAATAATGTCATAAATCTTGCAGCTCTAACATCAGGACATGGACGATGCTCTTAGCATCATGCTGAATCTCAAGAAAGCGTTCGGAGAGTCGAACCGAGCTACTCGTTTAAATTTGATGATTGTAATCTTGTTATTTTTATGAGCGAGCAAAGCTTAGTGTACGAGCATGTCATGCATTTGGCAAACTTATTTTTGATGGACTTGACTTGCTTATGAAGGAATATTAAACTGAATTAATGCTCCGTTTGCCCGATGATCGTTTCTTGGATTATTATTAATTTATCATACAACGATTAATCCTAACATGCTCATATGAATTTAACAACTGCACGTTGGAGTTAGAAAATACCTGAAGAATTCCTAAGAATTCGTCAATCTATCGCTGAATAGGTCAGTCAGCTTCAAGCCTTCGTTTGAAGCCTCAAACGTCCTCAAATCGTATTTCGCCCAGAAATACGACTTCTTCGTCTTCGAGAGAGCTTTCCGTGGCTGCCTGATTCGTCTGAATCGGAGTTCTTTGGAGGAAGTTATGGCCGTTTTACGGAGACTGCCAGAACTTGGTTTCTTGCGAAAATCTGACTCCAGCTCTGATCTTCTCGACTGTATCCCGCTCAATTCCCAACGTTGGATGGACAACGAGCTATGGAAATTCCCAAGACAGAAATCACCTCACATTTTCCTGCGCCTCTCTCTGCTCTCAAAACCCTAATTTTATCAGTGTGTTTTCCTGAGAGCTGACAGCTGTATTTAATAATACAGAAAAGGAGGAGGGGGCGCCAGTTTCTAGTGAGGGCCGAAAATCTGCCCTACTTGGGCTAGGAGACATTGGGCCAGCCCAGGGACCAGATACAAGGAATAAAGATGGGCCTCAAATAAATTAATTTATCTATGGTCAGCCCAGACCATAATTAATTTATAAATATCAGTTCATTCCACTAGAGAATCGATACTGACTTACCCCTTTATTGCCGGTGATGAGTCGGGGCTTGTATTTAGACTTATTAAATCTCCGTATTTAAAATATCCGACATCCATTAATTAATTAGAGCTCTGACAGCTTAAATTAATTAATCTCTTAATAATTCCTTAAGCAGTACCACTCAAACTTTATTATTACGCCTGAACTTAATCAACCTGCAGGGTTTAGCGTAATAAACCTTATTGAGCTCCTTAAGGGGATGTCATTATCCTATACCGGATACGGGTACTAATACAGATAATCAAATATCATATATCAACCGCTATCACCCAAGATACAGAGTACTCGAGTTAGTATATAACTTTCACCCATAGTAAGTCAAAGTGATATACGAATTAATATATATATCTGAATACTTATTAGTATTAAGATTTATAAGTCACCGAGATCTTGATTCTTCACTTAAGTCAGATAGAAGAATACATCTCAAACTGTGGTCCTATCAATACGTAATGACGTACCAGTATAGACAAGTAGCCAAGACAAACTACTTCCATCTATACTGCAGCCTAAACCAATAACTTGTCCTAGAGTTATTTCGGCTGTGATCATATTATATCTCTTAAGGTTATTCCAATTATATGGTCTTCTGTGATCTACAACACACCATATAATCTACTTATATAGAGATAAAGAACATACATATGCAATCATGAACACAATCAGATAGGAGATTAGATAGTGAACTTAGGAAACATTGTATACAAGCATAAAACGTTCTTGCTTTCAGTATACAAATCCAACAGCTTAGTGGGAGTATCGACGGTGAGGCAAAAGTCGATATTATCCTGAACCATCTTCCCGAGTCTTTTAATTAAGAAGTTCCGCCTCAACGTTGTTATGAGCAAGAACGATAATACTTTTTTTGAGTTGTTGAATGATTTAGTTACGGCTAAGGAAGTTGTGGGAAAGAGATGTGCAAGCACTTGTTATTGTCAAATAAGGGCCATCTTCTTCGTCGAAAGACAGGAAGAAGAAGGGTCCAAGGGGCAAGAAAGACAAGGAAAATAGTGGGCGTAGTGATGTGATAAAGATTGAGTATTGGAGAATTTTTCTTTCAATACTCAAGGCAAAGGGTTAAGGTACTTCACTTGCTGTAGTAACTGAGACATGTCAACTCGTTTTCTACTCAGTTGTGAGTAGTGGATAACGAGAGAAACTGATCATGATAAATATTACAATAAGTTTACTCACCCGTTCGCGTGGATAAGTGATTCTGCATTCTTTTCTTTTGCGAAAAATTGAATTAGTTGAATTGAGAGTGGATGACACAGGTAGATGGAGATAAAGGTTTCGGGTGGATGATAAATGAGGAACAAAGCAGACGACATAGGTGATTGATGGCTGGGAGAATTGACAAAAAGCATTGACGGAAATAGCACATTTGTAGAAAAATTCATAGTTGTGTGACTATAAAAATATTCGTTTAGAATTAATTTATGATTTGAAACTACTTTATATATCTATAATTGATATGGACTTTCCAAATTTTCATGTATCTTATATAAATGCACATTGATTGATTAATGTAACGGTTAAATATATAAGAAAAATATTTGACTCTGTATATAATAAAAAATTGGTTAGAAACAATTATTTAAGTTATAATTATAGATTTCCATAAATAGAGTAATTAAAAGAACAGAAACCTGAAATTACTATTTAAGGCAATCCAGTTTCGTTGAGACAGGTAGATGGAGATAAAGATTTCGGGTGGATGATAAATGAGGAACATAACATACGACATAGGCGATTGATGGCTTAGAGAATTGACAAAAGAAGATTAAAGCATTGACGGAAATAACACATTTGTAGAAAAATTCATAGTTGTGTGACCATAAAAATATTCTTTTAGAATAATTTATGATTTGAAACTATACTTTATATATCTATAATTGATATGGACTTTTCAAATTTTCATGTATCTCATATAAATGCACATTGATTGATTAATGTAACGGTTAAATATATAAGGAAAATAATTGACTCTATATAAAATAAAAAAATTGGTTAGAAACAATTATTTAAGTTATAATTATAGATTTCCATTAATAGAGTAATTAAAAGAACAGAAAACTAAAGGTACTATTTAAGGCAATCCCATTTCGTTATTATATATTATATAGATTTTAGTTGTGAATTCAAGTTTTAAAACTCAAATTCATAACTGTGAATTTGAGTTTTAAAGTTTGAATTCACAGCTCAAAATAGTGTTAGTCGTGAATTCAAATTTTAAAGCTTGAATTCACAACTAGAAATATTGTTAGTCATGAATTCAAGGTTTAAAACTCAAATTCGCGACTAATATTATTTCTAATTGTGAATTCAAGCTTTAAAACTCAAATTCATGACTACTACTATTTCTAGCTGTGAATTCAAACTTTAAAATTTGAATTCACAACTAACACTAGCAATTCAATTGTGAATTTTAGTTTTAAAACTCAAATTCACAACCAAAACAACTAGTTGTGAATTCGAGCTTTTAAACTCGAATTCACAACCAACATTAACGGTTCAGTTGAGAATTCATTAAATTGGTTGTGAATTTTAGTTTTAGTTATGAATTCATGGATCTGATTATGAATTCAAGAATATTAAGTTGTGTATTCATAGATTTGGTTGTAAATTAAAGAACATTAAGTTGTGAATTTCATAAATTTGATTGTGAATTCAAGAACATTAAGCTGTGAATTTATAGATCTGGTTGTGAATTCATAGATTTGGTTGTAATTCGTCTCGAAAAGAGTTCGTGAGCGCAAACGGATCATAAATCGGAGTTTGAACGAGGGAGAATGAGCCAAAACAAAATCACTACACAAAGCTGTTAGGAGTTCTATTTTGTCATGCGGGCACACCATGCGGCCGCGCTACGCGGCCGTGCGAGACGCCGTTTTTCCGCCCAAATTTCCGGATTTTTACCTGTTTACGCAATTTTGGGTATTTTTGAGAGCTACAAGACCTAGAGCATATAAATACTCCCCAGAAACATATTGAAGGGACCTTTTATCAACTTTAACCATATTCTACTTTTCGTGAGAGCTGAGAGAGACGGAGAACGGAGTCAGAGCAAGAACTGAAGATTCTCGATTTTACTACGGTTTTATTGTTGAATGTTTTAGAGTTTTATTGAGACTTTGATTCTAGTTCATATGTCTATGCGTGGCTAGAATCCCCTTTTCCAGGGTTTAGGGAGTAAACATGATTTGAGTTTCTGACTATTTGATTCAATCAATCGAGATTGTTATTCATTTTTATGTTCTTGTTTATATTGTGTTGGGAACTTAATGAAATATCTTTATCCTAAGTTTTGATGATACCAAAATACATAGGTCTCTCTTGTAATAGACTAGAACTGTTCGAACTCAAGTGTTAGAGTTCTTTTTCTAGTTTAGTTAGTGTTTTGAAGACTGAAGACTGAAGACGGATGACTGAAGACTGAAGACTGAAGATGTCAACTGTTGTGACGAATAAAGGCAGAGTCAAATACTAATATTTAACTGAATAGTCCAAGAATCAGCTACGATTGATTACTTAATGCAGGCCACGTGGATTCAGCGGACTGATACTAAAGTCAAGTATCAGTTAACATCCTTCCTCGAACTGAACCTCTGAAGTTAAAAGGAAGCCACGCACTCCCAGAGTATAGCCTCATTAAATGCAGAGATTTCAAGGATCGTCCTTTCTCTACAGAGCCTTTCTTTTTAGTGATTACCTTTTTAGAGACGTCGTATCTCATGTACCAAGTAGCCGTTCTCATTAAACAAAGAACCTTGAAGATTGAAGCCTCAGCAAAGTTCAAATCTCTCTCCAATGGATGAATTCTTGAAGATCATTTCAGCCAACAGATCTATTCAAGACCTTTTCTATAAATAGAGCTCGAGGATCACTTCAATCTTCACCGATTCAACAACACAAGCTGAAACACTACTGAATTCGGTACTCAACAATTCAAAGCCACTCCAAAGTTTGAATCGAAGAAGAGAATCACAAAGCCAAAAATCAGTCACTACTGATTACATATTGTTGGGAACTTAATGAAATATCATAATCCTAGTTTTGATGACACCAAAATCAATAGGTTTCATTTGTAATAGTCTAGAACTGTTCGAAATCAAGTGTTAGAATTCTTTTTCTAGTTTTGTTGATGTTCTGAAGACTGAAGACTGAAGCCGGAGGACTGAAGACTGATGATTGAAGTTACCGAGTGATGTAACGATAAAGGCAAAGTCAAATACTGATATTTGGCTAACCAGTCCAAGAATCAATTTAGACTGATTATTTAATGCGAGCCACGTGGATTCAGCGGACTGATACTAAAGTCAAGTATCGGTTAAATATCCTTCCTCGGACCGAACCTCTAAAGTTTAAAGGAAGCCACACACTCCAGAAGTACAGCCGCATTAAATGCAAAGATCTCAGGATCTTCCTTTCTCTGCAGAGGTCATTCCTTTTGGTGATTACCTTTTCAGAGATGTCCTATCTTCTGCTCCTCAAAGTCGCCATTCTCACCAAACAAAGGAACCTCGAAGGTTGAAGCCTCAGCCCAAGTTTAAATTACTCTCTAACGGAAGAATTCTTGAAGACCATTTCAGCCAACGGATCTATTCAAGACGTCTCCTATAAATAGAGCTCGAGGATCACTTCAATCTTCACCGATTCAACTACATAAGCTGAAACGCTGTCGAATTCGTTACTCAGCATTCAAAGCACTTCCACAATTTGAATCGAAGAAGAGAATCACAAAGCTAAAAATCAGTCACTGCTGATTACAAACATTCTCTTAGAACTTAGGCAAACATTGTATATCCAAAGCCTAGGTATAACTGATTACAGAGAACTTGTTCTTTGTAATCTAGTTAGCAAGTTTTCGAACCTCTTTTCAATCGACCGAATCGAGAGTTTGAGTTGTTAGGAGTTCAGACCGGTGCTCTGTCTCCGAAGAGAACTTAGTGCCCAGTATGCGCTAAGAGTGAGAAATCCAACCAGGTGTGTTGGTACTGAAGAAAGGATCTTCAGTTGTCCAGGTTTGCTGTGCACCCGTAAGCACATATCCAGTGAAGTTGTCGGTCTGATCAACTGACCGTGGATGTAGGAAGTGTTTTTCGAACCATGTAAAAATCGCTGTGTTATTTACAGCTTTCAGTATTCTCCTTCTTCCTTATGTTCATACTTTCTTAAATTGAAAACTGATTAACTACAAAGAGAAACTTAACTGCTGACAACGTGATTAATCTCATAGGCTATTTCGAAACAAAAATTTTTCACTGCGTGTGTTATTAGTCTAACTGATCTATCTTCAGATAGTCAGTAAGATCCATAACATCTCTCTATTTAACAAACTCGACTGAAGCCTTACATGTATCAGTTGAAGTCTTTGACTTAACTGATAACTCATTACTGAAGAGTATTCAGTATCAGTCGTCAACCTTGTTTTGATAAAACTCTTTTTACTAAAAGGTTGAGTAAGTTTGTGTTTCAAGTCTCTTTTTCAAAAATAGCCTATAGGTGTATTGCCCCCTCCCATACACCTATTCGAGACCCTCCGGACCTAACAATTGGTATCAGAGCAAGGTTGTTCGCAAGAACAATTTTGCTTTGACCAAGTTCTACTGAACTAGATCCTGTTTAGAAGGGTTGTCAAAAGTTTTCAAAAAGGGTTTTCATCTTTTCTGTTTTCTTATATGTTTTAAAGTGCTCATTTCGTGTTTTCTTGCTCCTTTGCTATGTCTTCTGATACCTGCATGTCATCCTCTCTTCAAGAAAATGAAGACAAGCAACTTCATAAAGGAAAGACAATTACTGAAGAAGAACTTGAAGATTCAAGCTCATCTTCAGACTCCACTACTTCAGAACGAGATCTTCTTGAAATCAAAGAAGTGGAACAAGCTTTAGCAGCATACAGTGATCAAAGAATAATCCTTGAGAATGTTCTTGTACAGAAACAAAGATTGGAAATATTTATCGCCAAGACAACCTCAAAGATGAAGGAAATCTCCATGATCACAGCTGAAGAAGAAGATGAAGTAGAATTGGCTATTGAGTATGCCAAATTGGAAAGCTTGATGCAGACAAGTCAGAATGAGAGAAATCTGAAGGAATATTAAACTGAATTAACGTTCCGCTTTGCCCGATGATCGTTTCTTGGATTATTATTAATTTATCATACAACGATTAATCCTAACATGCTCCTATGAATTTAACAGCTGCACGTTGGAGTTCAGAAATACCTGAAGAATTCAGAAGAATTCGCAGATTCGCATCTGAACAGACTAGTCAGCTTCAAGCCTTCGTTTGAAGCCTCAAACGTCCTCAAATCGTATTTTGCCCAGAAATACGACTTCTTCGTCTTGGAGAGAGCTTTCCGTGGCCGCCTGATTCGTCTGAATCGGAGTTCTGTGGAGGAAGTTATGGCCGTTTTACGGAGACTGCCAGAACTTGGTTTCCTGCGAAAATCTGACTCCAGCTCTGATCTTCTCGACTGTATCCCGCTCAGCTTTCACCGTTGGATGGACAACGATCTATGAAAGTCCCAAGAGAGAAATAAGTCCCACACGTTTTTCTTCCCTGCGCCCCACAGCTTTCAAAACCCTAATATTTTATCAGTGTGTTTTCCCTGAGAGCTGACAGCTGTATTTAAATAAAATTAAATACGTGTGGGCACAGAATTAGTGTAGGAGGCATCTTTCTCTCCTTCTAGGGCTAGGAGACATTGGGCCAGTCCAGGGACCAGATACAAGGAATAAAGATGGGCCTCAAATAAATTAATTTATCTATGGTCAGCCCAGACCATAATTAATTTATAAATATCAGTTCATTCCACTAGAGAACTGATACTGGTGATGAGTCGGGGCTTGTATTTAGACTTATTAAATCTCCGTATTTAAAATATCCGACATCCATTAATTAATTAGAGCTCTGACAGCTTAAATTAATTAATCTCTTAATAATTCCTTAAGCAGTACCACTCAAACTTTATTATTACGCCTGAACTTAATCAACCTGCAGGGTTTAGCGTAATAAACCTTATTGAGCTCCTTAAGGGGATGTCATTATCCTATACCGGATACGGGTACTAATACAGATAATCAAATATCATATATTAACCGCTATCACCCAAGATACAGAGTACTCGAGTTAGTATATAACTTTCACCCATAGTAAGTCAAAGTGATATACGAATTAATATATATATCTGAATACTTATTAGTATTAAGATTTATAAGTCACCGAGATCTTGATTCTTCACTTAAGTCAGATAGAAGAATACATCTCAACTGTGGTCCTATCAATACGTAATGACGTACCAGTATAGACAAGTAGCCAAGACAAACTACTTCTATCTATACTGCAGCCTAAACCAATAACTTGTCCTAGAGTTATTTCGGCTGTGATCATATTATATCTCTTAAGGTTATTCCAATTATATGGTCTTCTGTGATCTACAACACACCATATAATCTACTTATATAGAGATAAAGAACATACATATGCAATCATGAACACAATCAGATAGGAGATTAGATAGTGAACTTAGGAAACATTGTATACAAGCATAAAACGTTCTTGCTTTCAGTATACAAATCCAACAATCTCCCACTTATACTAAAGCAAACTTTTAGTATACAATGCGTCTATTTACCAATCACCTAACACTTCTCCCACTTATACTTAAAGTTTCCTAAGTGGGTGGCATCAGTCGCATTCCCATCTTTCAATGACCATTTGCGATAAGCCTTTTGTGAAAAGATCAGTATGTTTCTCCAATATGTGAGAATTTATTCTTTGAGCACATAACCTCGATTTACGAATAATCGTATAACTTGGTACTTACTCTCCATGTGTTTGACCCCTTGTGGTTCTAGGATTCCTTAGAGTTTGCAACTGCACTTGAGGTACCACGAAGGTGATGCTCTCACGCAAACTAGGAATCATTCTTAGACCCTGGAGGTAGTGGTCAAACCAAAAGGTTTTACCTCCCAAGGAAAACACATAGCTCGAGGTAATTATTCTTTGTTCCGGTCAGCCTGGAAATCCGAAATCGTATAATCCAAAAAGGAACTAAACTGTCTAACTAGTAAACTATCCTTATTCTCTAGTCATGGACTTGAGAATATAATTTACCACAGTTTAGTATCCTTAACTAGGACTATACAGGTATCTTACAATCATGCTAACTGCATAGCAAATATAAGATCTCGTACATAGTAATCCATACATGAAGCTATCTACTGCGGAAACGTAGAATACTGCCTTCATTTCCTCAACCTTAATAGGCATCTTAAGACATATGTCTTTAGATAAAGGAACGCCATAGCTCAAAGGTTGCAAACCTTTCTTGGCGGTATGCTAACTAAAACGAGTATTCTCAGTATCAATGTAAGACACTCGAGATAAGCCCAACATCGTTTTCTAGTGATCCCTTATAACTTTGATCACAAAGATGTATACTGTACCTCCTTAGTCTTTCATATGAGACTGTTCGGATAACCATTACTTTATGTCTTGACAATAGCTCCATATTGTCACCAATTTGGAGAATATTATCTACATAAAATGCAAGATAAACCACATCACCGATGACACGAGAGCGATTGACACGAGATGCTTCTCTCCCTTCCTCACGTAACCTTGATGGTTTAAGTGAGCTGCTATGGGTAAAATGATCCGAATGTTCTGAGCATGACACTGGCGAAAATATCATCATAACCTATACCCTTACACTGGGCATAACCTTTCGCCACCAGTCTAGCTTCGGAAGCTACGACCTTGCTCATTCGGGCCTGTCATTATCTTGTATACTCACTTACAACCTAAGGCATGACTGCCTCCTGGTAGCAAGATTTTCTAGTATACACCCATATCTTTAATGGATTGCTCCATTAAGGTGTGCCAAGAATCTACATTCTCGTCTTCCACTAATTTCAAGTAGATATCTGGGTCGATTCTCTTATATTCACCACCAGGGACTGAATCCAAAGATTCTCCCAAGAATATAAATCGATCGGGTTGTCCCCAACCCTCCCACTACAATGGATCTGTGGTGGCACATGTGTGTCAGCAGTGCGTGCAGTGTCTTGTGGTACAAAAAACTCTTGCACACTTGGCTTGGGTGATGAAATCGCCTGTCTAATGTCTTCAATTTCTTGAAGCACACTACCTGACTTGGATTAGTGATTATTCCCATAGCCCACTTCTAAGAATCGTGTGTCATTGCTAATAACCACCTTCTGATTCTTTAGGACTAATTGCAAAGATGCATAACTCATCATCGGACATATTTTTTTTAAGAGTGACCTATTTCTTCTCTCCACCACACCATCTTATATAGGGATTACATGGTGTAGTAAACTGGGTTGGAATCCCAAACTCTGATAATGAATCAGAAAAGATCATTCCTAACACATTATTGGCCTTTTATCCCCTTTGTCATGAATGACCCGGTCTCCATCTTTTCCTCTATACAGGATTCGCAGGTTCCAAATGGTACAACCTGGACTGAATCCAATGTACTATTTAGACAAGAGCCTTTGGATCCTGTTAAGATAGATGTGACCTAATCTAGGGTATCAATATATGTGTAAGATCCTCATGAGAGATTAGCCTTAACTTTTCTCTTTCTTTTGTTCGATGATGTAAATGCAATATAAAGGTATTTTGTAGACAAGTTATAGTATGAAGAGAGATGTTCAAAATACCAGAATAGACAACTTTGTCATTTCTTATGATAGAAACACCACTATCAAAAATGACATAAGATCCATCTATTCAAAATTTTGAAACATGATAAGGAACTCTCAAAAAACTAAACTATGTCTTTAGAACTTAAAGACAAGTCTCCAATTGCAATAACTGCGACTCTAGTCACGTTGCCTAGGAAGACAATCATCTCATCACTTCGCAGCTTCCTTGTCAGCTTACAAAAAGCCATGCAAGGTGTAACAATCATTATCAGTTTCTCTCGTTATCCACTACTCACAATTGAGTAGAAAATGAGCTGACATGTCTCAGTTACTACAGCAAGTGAAGTACCTTAACCCTTTGCCTTGAATATTGAAAGAAGAAATCTCCAATACCCAATCTTATCACACCACTACTCCCACTATTTCCCTTGTCTTTCTTGCCCCTTGGACCCTTCTTCTTCCTGTCATTCGACGAAGAAGATGGCTCTCCTTTGGCAATAACAAGTGCTTGCACATCTCTTTTCCACAACTTCCTTAGCCGTAACTAGAGCATTCAACAACTCAAAAGAAGTATTATCTTTCTTGCTCATAACAGCATTGAGGCGGAAGTTCTTAATTAAAAGACTTGGGAAGAAAGTTCAGGATAATATCGACTTTTGCCTCACCGTCGATACTCCCACTGAGCAAGTCAAGTCCGTCAAAAAATTTGCATGACATGCTCGTGCACTGAGTTGTGCTCACTCATAAAAATAACAAGATTACTCTCATCAAATTTAAATGAGCAAGTCCAACTCTCCGAACACTTTCTTGAGATTCAGCATGATGCTAATAGCATCGTCCATGCCCTGATGTTGGAGCTACAAGGTTTGTGACATTATACTCATAATATAGCATATAGCCACATTATTCGCCTTATGTCACCTTTTATGTAATTCATTTTTCTCATCAGTTGACTCATTATTCGGACCAATAGAACGTGGAGTAGTAAGCAACACAAAAATTGTGTTAGTTTGTGATAAAGATAAAAATCCAAAAACTGCGTTTCCATTTTATATATGTGGACCGGTTAAAAGACTTTGTGCAAGAATAAAGAAACAGGAGACATAGACAGATCTGAAAGTAACGAACATAAAGCACATAATTCGTAACAATAATATTGTAACCTTTTGATAAAACAATATTAATGAAACCTCCAACCGCTCAAAGAATCCCATGTGCAAGCCACGTGGGGTGGACGTTTACACACGAACCCCTCAACCAGACTATTCACCTAGTCATTTAATTTCCATGTCAACTTAACCTTTTGACAAAAGAAATTAATAGTTGGCACCTTAACTAGACCATATCATCATCAAGAAGGGACTCCTTTGGGAGTTGTACATTGTACTTGATATGATATCTAAGCAATGACCATATTTTAACCTTAAAAATTAAATTCTCGAAATTAGCATACTCACTCGGACCATGCCACTTTCAATTTAATTTCCTTGGTTATCTTATTTAATACCATTCTCCAAAGTACTTGTGAAAATTACACAAGTAAGCCACGTGGGGTGGACGTTTACTGCATAACTCTCACTACTTTAATGGTTTAAATATTTTTTATAGAAACCTCATCTGACAAACTTATGAGAAACAAATATGAAGTAAGCCACGTGGGGTGGACGTTTACTCACATTGTCAATCATTTTGTCTAGAGACCGCATGTGGAGGTCTACATAATTTCAAGAATAAAATTAATTAGAAATAACCACAATTTAACTTTGAAATTAAATTCTCGAATTTTGACATACTCACTCGGACCATGCCGCATTCAATTTAATTTCTTAGTTATCTTATTTAAATCCATCATCTAAAGTACTCGTGAAAAATTATACGAGTAAGCCACGAGGGGTGGACGTTTACCGCATAACTCCCACTACTTAAATGGATTTAAATATTTAATAGAAATCTCAACTCAACAAACTTGTGAAATCGAACATGAAGTAAGCCACGAGGGGTGGACGTTTACTCACATCTCAATCACTTTGTCTTGAGACCGTTTGTGGAAATCTAAATAATTTTTAATCATCCATAAAATTATTAAGCTTAGTCTTTTTTTCTTTCAAAAGGTTTGATCATGCTCAACACATAATCCTAAACATGCTCTTCTAGAACGCAACATGTAAAACATGCTCGCAGAATTCTAAAACATGCTTAAGAAAACGATAAACCTAGCATGCTTGTCTAAGCGCAGTTAATAAACACATATTAACAAGCAAAGACAAAAACAGCATGCAAAGAGCATAAAGGATTAACACCACGACATGCAAAGAACATAATTAAAACAATAAAGTTCTTTGTGACCCATTCGTGGAATCTCAATTCTAATCTATTACATTTAAAACAGAAAAGAAAAGGCGCAAAAACGTAAAAACTCGGCCCGAACAGCTTCATCAGGCCCGTCTTTGAAAATAGGGTTAGGGCCCCCTAGGGTTTGAAAATCGGCCACCTAGGGTTTGGAACCCTAGGCGCCGCCGCCTTCCTTCCTCGACAGCCGCTGGACAGCGCCGCCGCAGCAGCTCCCGGCGTGCATCGCAGCACCCCCGCGCGCATCCCGGCACGAGCAGCAGCCCGGCGCGGCACCCGCCTGGCTCGGCAGCAGCTCTCGGTGCCACCAGCTGCAGCAGCAGGCGCGCGCAGCCACCAGCAGCGGGCTCCAGCGCGGACTGGACGGCAGCAGCGGCAGCGGCAGTGCGTCGCCTCCCGGGCACGCCGCGCGCACAGCGCGCAGGCACTGCCCGAGGCGCGCGCTGCCCCCATCACTCGCCTCCTCCTCGCCTTGACCCGCGCCATCAGCAGCGGACTCCGGCCCCTCGGCGCGCAAGCAGCAGCGATCGTGTGACGCCGTCCGGGCACGCAGCGCGCGAAGCGCACATGGGCAGCCCTAGGCGTGCACCGCCCCCACTCGCCCCAGCGCCGCCTCGCCTCGCTGATCCGCACGAGCAGCAGCAAGGACGCACGACGCCAGCCCGGGCGCGCGATGCACAGCGCACAAGCGCTCGTGCGCGCGCGGCCCTCGGCGCCGGCGGCCTTGCTCGCTCCGTGCCCGTTGGCCTCCGTTCCACCAAACACCGTTCCTCGTTGTTGATTCGTCGTCATCCTCGTTTCGTTCCTCGGTTTTACAGATTTACAACGGAAAAAACAAATACAATTGAAATCCTAATCTAACCACGGATTTTCTCGTGGTGAAAAACGATTACAACGTCAAACGACGTATTCCACGAATCAACGAACCACGAAGAACAACAGCAGTAAAAACAACGCACATTATTAATCGTACATAAATTAATAATAGAGCCAAGAAAATAATCCTGGGCTCTGATACCAATTGAAGGAATATTAAACTGAATTAACGTTCCGCTTTGCCCGATGATCGTTTCTTGGATTATTATTAATTTATCATACAACGATTAATCCTAACATGCTCCTATGAATTTAACAGCTGCACGTTGGAGTTCAGAAATACCTGAAGAATTCAGAAGAATTCGCAGATTCGCATCTGAACAGGCCAGTCAGCTTCAAGCCTTCGTTTGAAGCCTCAAATGTCCTCAAATCGTATTTCGCCCAGAAATACGACTTCTTCGTCTTGGAGAGAGCTTTCCGTGGCCGCCTGATTCGTCTGAATCGGAGTTCTGTGGAGGAAGTTATGGCCGTTTTACGGAGACTGCCAGAACTTGGTTTCCTGCGAAAATCTGACTCAAGCTCTGATCTTCTCGACTGTATCCCGCTCAGCTTTCACCGTTGGATGGACAACGATCTATGAAAGTCCCAAGAGAGAAATAAGTCCCACACGTTTTTCTTCCCTGCGCCCCACAGCTCTCAAAACCCTAATATTTTATCAGTGTGTTTTCCCTGAGAGCTGACAGCTGTATTTAAATAAAATTAAATACGTGTGGGCACAGAATTAGTGTAGGAGGCGTATTTCTCTCCTTCTAGGGCTAGGAGACATTGGGCCAGTCCAGGGACCAGATACAAGGAATAAAGATGGGCCTCAAATAAATTAATTTATCTATGGTCAGCCCAGACCATAATTAATTTATAAATATCAGTTCATTCCACTAGAGAACTGATACTGACTTACCCCTTTATTGCCGGTGATGAGTCGGGGCTTGTATTTAGACTTATTAAATCTCCGTATTTAAAATATCCGACATCCATTAATTAATTAGAGCTCTGACAGCTTAAATTAATTAATCTCTTAATAATTCCTTAAGCAGTACCACTCAAACTTTATTATTACGCCTGAACTTAATCAACCTGCAGGGTTTAGCGTAATAAACCTTATTGAGCTCCTTAAGGGGATGTCATTATCCTATACCGGATACAGGTACTAATACAGATAATCAAATATCATATATTAACCGCTATCACCCAAGATACAGAGTACTCGAGTTAGTATATAACTTTCACCCATAGTAAGTCAAAGTGATATACGAATTAATATATATATATCTGAATACTTATTAGTATTAAGATTTATAAGTCACCGAGATCTTGATTCTTCACTTAAGTCAGATAGAAGAATACATCTCAAACTGTGGTCCTATCAATACGTAATGACGTACCAGTATAGACAAGTAGCCAAGACAAACTACTTCCATCTATACTGCAGCCTAAACCAATAACTTGTCCTAGAGTTATTTCGGCTGTGATCATATTATATCTCTTAAGGTTATTCCAATTATATGGTCTTCTGTGATCTACAACACACCATATAATCTACTTATATAGAGATAAAGAACATACATATGCAATCATGAACACAATCAGATAGGAGATTAGATAGTGAACTTAGGAAACATTGTATACAAGCATAAAACGTTCTTGCTTTCAGTATACAAATCCAACAAAATCAACTCATACAACTTTTTAGAGACGTGGATGCAAATCTCATTTGGACGAGAAGAGAACTTGACACGACGTTGATCAGAACTGCAACCACAAGAGTCAAGTGTGAGCAATGGGTTGAATTCGGCTAAAAGAAAGTCAAAGTGAAACTCTTCCCTTCCATTTCAAGAGAAGATTATCTTGAAATGAAGCAAATTGAAGATGTCAAGGGAAAGAGAACTCTGACTACAAGTTCCTCACTAACAACCAAGCATCAAAAAATTTCGATTGATGACTCTTCATCGCAAGAAAGGAGATCGGTTGTCTATCCTCCAGCAGACTTATCAACTCGACTGATCCAACTTTCATTCAAAGTTATACAAGACTCTACATCAGACGAAGAGAATAAAGAGAAGACTAAAAAAGAAGAATCAGATGAGAACATGCGTCAGTACAACAGTCAAGGGGGAACTTCATCGAATGATAACTCTTAACTGACGCCACCAGTCAACAACTGAAGAAGAAAAAAACATTAATCAATCATCATCAGGAATTCAACTAGCTTGTTTAAATCAGTTGATTTGTAAGCCCTCTTCTCAGTTACTAAAAATGTTTGACTGAAATGTTTCTTAGGAATAGTCTAAGCTTTCTGCTCTATGTATGCTAATTTAATTCCTTTTATGAAAATCATTTAGATTTTATTTTAAAGCAGTTAACTCCACGTTCGCATGATCCCGCTCTTTTTACTAACAAGCAGAATCCACGACACGTGTTGATCCCCTATTTATCCGGATTTCAAAAGTTCATTGAAACCGCCTTGGACACGTTTTTCCATAATTTCTTCCACGACGTTTCATCTCCTACAAGGATTCACTCAATCCTCAGAATCTTTCACCTCAAATCTTGACACGATCTTTACTCTTCAAATATGTTTCAGTTTGGCTAATATTTGAATCCACAGATTTGCATGTGAGATATTTTCTTAGTTTTTGCAGAGACTCTCTAATCTACTCACAATGGAAAATCCTCCACATTCGTCAAACAACAATCTGTTTGTTTTAAAGCTTCAATCACTCGTGAAGCGTTACTGAATCTTGAAGAACACGACAAGATTAATGAAATCTTAAGTCGACATGGTTGGATCAACTTCCTGCACAAAGTACCAGACTTCTTACTCGACGATGTTAGGTCCGGAGGATCTCGAATAGGTGCATGGAGGGGGGGGGAATACACCTATGGGCTATTTTTCTCCTCTAAGACAGAGGGATCTCAGGATAGAGATCAAAACGAAACTTTACAAGCAAACTATGACACATGTTAACTGAAATGAGTTTTAACCAAACAGGGTTGACGACTGATATTGAAAACTCTTCAGTAAAGAGTTATCAGTTAAGTTACTGGAACTTAACCGATGCACGTAAGGGCTTCAGTCGAGTTTGCTAAAACAGAGATGATAACACTCTTCCTGACTATTAGAGGATAGATCAGTCAGACTGATATCATACGCAGCGGAAATAACTTTGTTTCGTAATAGTCTCGGTTGAGCACGTTGTTGGTCTTATGTTTCTCTTTGCAGTTATTCAGTATTCAGTTTATCAAATGAAACAACACAAGTAATAATGTAAAACTGAAAGCTGTAAATAACACAGAGACTTTTACGTGGTTCGGAAAACACTTCCTACATCCACGGTCGGTTGATCAGACCAACAATCCACTCCGCAAGTGCTTAACTGGTGCACTGCAAACCGAACCGTGTGCTTGCCGGGTGCACACAACCGTACCACTGAAGATTCCACTCTTCAGTACCCACACTTCACTCGTGTCGGATTTCTCACTCCTAGCACAGCCCGTGCTAAGATCTCTCAGAGTCAGAGTACCTTCCTGAACTCCGAAACACTCAAACACTCGACTCTTTCTCTCAAAAGGAGGTTTGAACACTTGCCAACTATACTTCAAAGAACAAGTTCTCTGGAGCAAGTTTGACCTAGGCTTCTGGATAAACAGAGGTTTGCCTAAGGTCTAAGGGAATGTGTGCAATCAGTAGTGACTGATTTTTGGCTTTAGAATTCTCTCCTTCGATTCAAGCTTTGGGGAGGTTAAGCTTTTGGCTGAGAAACTATTTTGGTAGAGTTTCAGCTTATGTTGTTGAATCGGTGAAGATTGAAGTGATCCTCGAACGCTATTTATTGGAGAGGTCTTGAATAGATCCGTTGGCGGAGAACGTCTTCAAGATTTCTTCTGTTGGAGAGCATTTCGAATTTGAGCTGAGGCTTCAACTTTCGAGGTTCCTTGTTTGGTGGGAACGACTATCTTGAAGAGCAGGAGATGTAACGTCTCTGATAAAGTAGCCACCAAATAGGAATGACCTCTGCAGAGAGGGATGATCCTGAGATCTCTGCATTTAATGTGGCTGTCCTTTTTGGATTACGTGGCTTCCTTTGAACGTTGGAAGTTCAGTCCGAGGAAGAATGTTTAACTGATACTTGACTTTAGTATCAGTCCGCTGAGTCCACACGGCACGCATTAAGTAATCAGTTCCGAACTGATTCTTCAACTGATACTTCAGTTGGTATCTTCAGTCTTCAGTCTTCAATCCTTCGTCCTTCAGTCTTCAGAACCGCAAGCTAAACTAGAAACGAACTCTAACACTTGAGTTCAAACCGTTCTAGTCTATTACAATTAAGACCTATGGATTTTGGTATCATCAAAACAAGGATTAGGATATTCCACAAGGTTCCCAACAATTTTCCCCTTTTTGATGATACCAAAACCATACAGCAGTACTAGATAAACAAAAAGACTGGACTCAGAGCACAAGTTCTAAAACTGGGTGAATACAATTCCCCCTTAACAATAGAACCTAAAAACTTGTACTTAGAGTCAAGAACGCGACAGTTCTAAAACAGAACAAGGAGAAGACATTAAAACATTAATCAGAGCCTGGACAAAGAGTCATTGTCTTCAGGTTGAGATAAAAAAGAAGTTCTTTTCATTAAAAGTAAGACTGATAAGCCATCAGTCGAGGTACAGAGCAAGACTTACATTGGAGTAAAAAGAAAAACAAAAACATCATGGGAAACCCATGGACTCCAGCAGTCTGCATCGCTGCGCCTTGAACTTCTTGATCTTCATCTTCTGTCTTCGTGTTCCTAAGCTTGTTCCACTCTCACTTGTTTTCCGTTGATTTGAGGTCTTTACTGGAACGTCATCCTTACAACTTCTGGTGATCCTTTTGCTGTCCCATCTTCAGTCAAGAAAGAAGATGCAGGAAAAACCTTTGAGAAGCTTTCTCTCTGACTTCTGACTTTCCCCCTTTTTGGCAACATCAAAAAGAGAGCTGATGATGGAAGCTATGATCGGATGGGACTTCAACTCCGACTATCAAGCACTTGTGGGAGGACTTGAGAAGAGGAAGGGTCTCGAGATGCAGAAGGAGGAGGACGCCAGTGGAGAGGTAGAGAGATGAGAAGGGAGACGGAGAAGTGAAGGAGACAGAGAGATGGAGAAGAGCAGGGTGAAGGAAAGGAAAGTATGCATAGCATCTTGGAGATATTCATGAGATGCAGCTATGCAAACAGTCCTAGGGGAGAGGTAGAGAGACAAGGAAGGATGGGAAAGAGAAGTGCGAGAAGTGGGGAGGGAAAATGAAGGAAATGCATGGCGAGGCTTCGATGAAAGAATTAGATCAAATTACGCCTCGTCATACATGTGGGAAAGAGAAGGTGAGGATGAAAAATCGAATCAGTGGTAGTCGTGAGGACTAGCACTGTCGATGTTGCGCCGGTTGACAACGAGCTCCTACTCATTGTTGTTGCACCACACGGAAGCTTCATAAAAAGGTGAGAAGCTCGCCTGAGAAACAGGTGAAGTCCGTCTTCTTGAGACAGGTACTTCAAACCGTATGGTCCGGGCATGAGGATGGAAGACACTCGCTTCGCTGGATACAAGTGAGGGTAGAGCAAACTTTGACGTCGAGAGACATTGAGATCCAGTGGAAGGGTCCGGCGAAGACCAAGTATGTGAGCGTCATTCTCCCACTCCATGACTTTGCAGTCATTGATTTCTCCTTTTATCGGAACAAATTTTCTCTGCAACTTTGGAAAGATTGGAAAATTTTCTCACAGTGAAGGCTGTGGAGAGTTGTTAGTTGATGCAGAAAATGTGTGAAGACATCATGGTATAAATAGACAAATTTTACCAAGTAAGAAGATGAAAAGTTTTTGAAAACTGTGCCTAAAAATGTTTTTAAAGTAAAATTTCACGTCCGTCGTCACTACAGGGGACTGAAGCTTCAAAAGGTGAGAGGTATCATTGCATTATGTCATGTCAATGAGGTTCTCAAGAAATTTGATCACAGAGGCAAAAGGTTGGAAAGATTTTTAGAAAAGATCAGGACAAGTTCAATCAAATACAAATTTTCCCTTTTAAAAATACTTGTCCTTCTCGGATATTCCATTTTCCAACAATCAGTTAAAGATTTTGAAAGAAACTGATCAGTTAGAGAAAAATTTGAACTAAAACACAACACTCTTAACTGATATAACTGATTTTAAGTAGTAAGTTTAAAAATACTTACTGATCGACTGATCATTGTAGGTAGTCGATACCACTTGATCCTGGTTAATTTATCAGGATGACTTCTCTTCAGATGAGCGCTTGTCTTCATTGCTTTCCACGTCAGTGGTCGTATAACAACAGTTGGTTGACCACCAGTCAGCATGACTGTTTGAGAAGATCTTCAAACACAGCATCACTCTTCTGGGTTGATGAGGTCGATCCTTCCACACAGATCGTTGAACCTTTCTTCTGGAAGAGCTTTGGTCAGTAAGTCCGCTCTCTGAACAACAGTTGGAATCCATTCAACAGAGATGTCATTCTTTTCGACGTGATCACGAATAAAGTGATGTCGAATAACAATATGCTTGACTCTGGTGTGATGAACTGGATTCTGGGAGATTGCAATAACATTGGAGCTATCGCAATAGATTGGGACTTCCTTTTCGTCTATCCCATAGTCCTTCAACTGTTGGACTAACCATAGGAGTTGTGAACAGCAGCTTCCGGCAGCAACATATTCAGCTTCAGTTGTGGAGGTGGCGACTGAAGTCTGCTTCTTTGAAAACCATGAGATGAGCTTGTTGCCTAGGAATTGACAGGTTCCGGAGGTTGATTTGTGATCAATTTTGCATCCAGCAAAATCTGAGTCTGAATATCCGGTGAGCTTGAAGTCGTCATCTGCTGGGTACCACAATCCTAAATTGGGTGTGCCTTTGAGATATCGCAAAATTTGATTTGCTGCATCCAAATGAGCTTCCTTTGGATCTGACTGATATCTTGCACAAACCCCGACTGCATAAGCGATAGTCTGCTCGCAGTCAAATACAGCAATGATCCAATGATTTCTCTGTACTTAGTTGAAGATACAGATTTCCCTTCTGATCCTGGATCAACTTTCCAGTTTGTATTCATTGGGATCTTGACTGATTTCATATGCTGAATACCGAACTTAGCTATTAGTTCATTGGCATACTTGGACTGATTGATCAGTATTCCTTCGCTGGTCTGCTTGACTTGCAATCCGAAAAAGAAATTCATTTATCCCATCATGGACATCTGGAATTTGTTGGTTATGATGTCAGCAAACTTCTTGCACATGCGTTCGAATTTGGATCCAAAAATTATGTCATCGACATAAATCTGAACAAGTAAGAGATCTTCTCTTTCTTTGAGAGTGAACAACGTTTTGTCCACAGATCATTTCTTGAAACCTTGTTCAACAAGATACTCCGAGAGAGTATCATACCATGCTCTTGGAGCTTGCTTCAAGCCATAGAGCGCTTTCTTCAGCTTGTACACCTTTTCTGGTCCTACAACCTCAAAGCCTGGAGGTTGCTCCACGTAGACTTCATCGGTGAGCACTCCGTTGAGAAATGCACACTTCACATCCATTTGGTGTATCTTGAAACTTTTGTGAGCTGCGAAGGCTAAGAAGAGTCTGACTGCTTCCAATCTGGCAACTGGGGCAAACGTCTCATCGTAGTCGATACCTTCTTCTTGACTGTAACCTTTTGCTACAAGTCATGCTTTGTTTCTCACAACATTTCCTTCTTCGTCTTTCTTGTTCTTGAAAATCCATTTCAAACCAATCACCTTTGCATCGTCTGGTCGATCCACAAGCTCCCAAACTGAATTCCAGTTGAATTCATTGAGTTCTTCTTGCATTGCGATGACCCATTGAGTGGACTTCAGAGCTTCTTCGACATCCTTGGGCTCTGTAGATGATAAGAAACAACTGAAATTCTTATCTTCGTTGACGCAGTTCTGGTTGATATCAAAGACGAGGTTGCACATTGATCTTCGAGTCTTGACACCGTCTGATGGTTCTCCAATGATGTTCTCCTTTGAATGGAGTTCAAACCATCTTCGATACTTCTTGATCTCTTCTGTTGATGGTGGGGCTTCTTCAGTCAGAATGGTTCTGAAGTGTTGAGCACCTTCTGGAGCAGGGGAGAGTTGAACTGGATCTGCTTCGGCATGTTCAACTCATTCTTCGGCAACTGGAGTTCCCCCTTGACTGATGCCATTTGCATTGGCTCCAGTCTGAGCTTCAAACCTTTGGCTGATCTTCTGATACTGAAGCTTCACAGTATCTTCATCTTTTCCTGGTCCCCACACCAAGACAGTAGAGTGTTCGGTGTTGTCGATTTCAGCTTTGGAAACTTCAGTGTTCTCAACACATCTTTCAGTTTCTTGTTCCCTGTTCCCTGAAATCATCTGTAGACTCATCAAAGACAACATGTGGTGTTTCTTCAACACAAAGAGTTTGAGAATTGAACACTCCATAGGCTTTGCTAGATTGTTCTGTTCCAGAGTATCCAAGAAAGATTCCGGGATCAGCCTTGCTATCAAATGTGTTTAACCTCTTCTTATCATTGTTGTGGATGAAACACCTAGAACCGAAAGCATGAAAAAATGCAATTGAAGGCTTCCTGTTCTTCTATAGCTCGTATGGAGTTTTTCCATGTCTTTGAGTGAGGAATGAACGATTCTGCGTGTAGCATGCGTTGTTGACTACTTCGGCCCAAAACTTCAAAGGGAGTTTTGATTCGGTTAGCATCGTCCTTGCTGCTTCCTTCAAAGACATGTTTCTTCTTTCTGCAACTCCGTTCTATTGAGGAGTTCTTGCTGCAGAAGTTTGTTGACTGATTCCTTGTTCCTCACAATACTCACGAATGACAGTATTGAGAAACTCAGTCCCACGATCTGATCTGATGCTGATGATGTTGACTTCCTTTTCGACGCTCAGTCTTCTCAGCAGCTTTGGCAATTCCTCCAATGTCTCTTTTTTGTGTAGAGAAAGATAACCCAAGTATATCGTGAATAATCATCCACAACAACTAAGGTGTACTTCCTACCGTTGTAGCTTCTTGGAGAGATTAGGCCAAATAGATCCATGTGAAGTAGTTGAAGAATTCTTCCAGATGAGTGTCCTGACTTTGACTTGAATGACGTCCTTGTCTGCTTTCCTCTTTGACATGCTTCACATTCTTGCTTCTTCTGGAACACAATAGAAGGCAGACCTTCTTCCAGTTGATGTTTAGCAAGCTTGTTGATCGTCTTGAAATTGAGGTGGTTGAGTCTCATGTGCCACAGCCAGTTGAGCTTCGAGCTGCTTTTGCTGGTGAGACACGTTTCTAGTGGGCTGTCTTCCCATGAGACGACGTAGAGACTTCCTTGTCTGAGTCCTTTCAGAACCACCTTATTTTGATTGTTTCTAACAGTGAATTCATCCTTTTTGATCTTCACTGTGAAACCGTTGTCACAAAATTGACTCACAGATAAAAAATTATGTTTAAGACCAGAAATAAAGCTAACATTACTGATACTGGCGTTACCCATGTTGAGCACACCATAGCCTTTTGTTTCTCCGATTGAGTTGTCTCCGAATGCAACTTTGGATCCAGCTTTCTCAATATACTGAGATAGATATTCTTTGTAGCCCGTAATGTGCTTCGAGCAGCCGCTATCCAGATACCATGTTCTGATTGAAGCTTTAACTTCTTTCTTCTTTTTATGTTTCCTGTTTTTGACCTGCAAGGAAGAGTTAAGTTAGGTACCCAATCAAGATTTGGGTCCTTCAGTGTTAGCTCGAGTTCCCTTTGGAACCCATATCTGATTCAGAATTGGTCTGGCTGATCTCTTGCGCTTTGCTGATCGTCTGACTGAAGTAGTTGGCGCTTCAGTTGGCGCATGAGCATTCTTCTGTTGAGCTTTCCTTTTGAAGGCCTCACTCTTGTAGGAGTTATGTCTGATGAGTTGTTGAGGTCTTCTTTGCTCGACAAAGTATCTTCCTTGAGATACTCGAGTCATTCCGGACAGATGGAGACTTGACTGTTGTCGTGGGACATGAGTCATATGATGTCCAGTCGCTTGTCGTCGTGGATGTCGCTTGGCTCGTATGGATTCATCATTGCTTTGTCTCCATGGATGTTGTTCTTTCTGAAACTGAACTGATTTCAGTTTCTGACTGATGTGGTTGTTCTTCCCCCTGGATTGGTGAGGAAGATTCTTCTTGATTCCTGATGTTCCTTCCCCGATCTTTAACTGAAATCTGCTTTCCAGTCTTCTCAGTAGAATGATTTGGTTGGGGGCCTCCTTTGCTTGTTTGTAGCTCCGTGGAGGTGGAACATTTGTTCTTGCCATCAGTTTGCATTTGCGAACTTCATCCATATCATGATATCTTGATTCTTCTAATGTGGTGTTTTCAAAAGTATCGTCATTTGCATTGATCATGATATTCTTTCCTTTATCAGCTGCAACCTTTCCTCCAATGCTTTCAACAAGGCCTTTTGATGGAAAGTTGCTCATCATGGGAGACTTCATCATGTAGTCCTTGACTGTTTCTTCCAGTTTGTGATTGAGCCTCTTGATTTCATGAGATGCTCTATCACATTCTGAGTTGGAGATTCTGAGCTTTTCTTCCAGTCGACTGTTCTCCATGATTAGCTGATCAAGACAAGTTTCATCCGGAAAGTAGATGATTGTCTGATTCTTAGCTCGTTCATCATTGATATCCTTTTCTATATTCTGATTCTGCTTGAGGAGATCTTCGAACATTTTCCTCAACTGACAGTGATCAGTCATAAGCTGATCGAACTCGTCAGTTTCATCGGCTGAGCTTTCTCCAGATTCTGAGTGGTCTCCTGAAAGCATCAGGAAGTTATCAGTATAAGGAGTCTTTGAATGAGAGATTACCTCTGAGCCATTCATTCCATTGTCGTAGCTGTTGTCGGTCACGCTTTCAGTTTCATTGGCCATCAGGGCTTGGCTCTCATCATCTGAGCTGGTAGAGTTGAAGTCGGATGATTCTGATGTGTCTTCGGAAGACTCAGCATCATCAGCAACCATCTCTTTCTTCTTCGAAAAGCTGCGATCCTTCTTGGCTTTCAGCTCTTTCCGCTCAGATTGAGTCAGTTCAAGGTATTCATTTCGAAAGTGACCTTTCTTTCTGCATCCAAAGCATTCCATGTCTTTGATGTCGTAAGCGGCTGATTTCCTTTCTCCACTTCGATCAATGGAATGTCTGGAGTTACTTTCTCTTTCCTTTCCTTTGTAGTGCTGTTTGTGGAACCTTCTGTACTTGCGGAATTTGGACTCCATCTTGTTGAATCTTTCAGTCAACAAAGCATATTGACTGAAGAAGTCCTCGGGCTTGTGTTTCGCTGGTTCCTTCGTTTGCTTCTTGCATTCTCTTGCTGAAGCTTTCAGTGCTGCTCCTCTTGAGGTTGATGGACCATCTTCGTCTGATCCTCCAGCCTTCTTGATTCCAAGATTTCTCTGGATGTCGAACTCATTCGCCAAGAGATCAGAGAAAAGCTTGTTTGTCGGGAGTTGACTGAATCTAGACTTATGCTGATGAGCGACTGAGTAGATCTGCCATTCTCCTTGTGGCAGTGCTCGAAAAATTTTCAAGTTGATTTCTCGTTGAGTGTACTTGTCCTTCGAGATGGATTGAACTTCATTCAGGTTTTGATTGAATCTGTGTTCCATCTCTTCGACAGATTCATTCTTGAGCATGAGGAAGTAGTCGAACTTCTGGCAAGCTATGGATAGCTTATTCTCATTGATTTCCTCAGAACCTACGCACATTCTTTCAAGAATGTCCCACATCTCCTTTGCAGTTCCGCACTTGATGATCTTGGTGACGTGCTTGTCAGGAACGGTGCCGGAGATGATGCTTTTGGCGAGGTTGTCTAGCTCATCTTGCTTCCTTTCTTCTGTGGTGAAGTCTGCCTTTTGCTTGATCTGGACCTCATCGTATGGATCCCGAGCTGGATCAACGGGAACTCTTTTGACTATTTCGGTGATGGTGATTGGTCCTTTGGTGATGACTTTCCACATTCGGCAATGTTGGGCGGTGAGGAAACTTTCAAGCCGAAACTTCCATATGTCGTATTTTTCAATACTAAACATATGTAGAGAGGATAATCTGCTGTAGTTAGTCTCCATCAAAAAAGAGAGAACATATAACAACAGATAGAGCAAATAGCAAGCACTTTTTGAAAGAGAAAAGTTTTTCGAGACCTTTGAGAAAAAAGATCTAGTTCAATTAGAACCTAATCAGAAACAGAGTGTTCTAGCGAACAACCTACTCTGATACCAATTGTTAGGTCCAGAGGGACTCAAATAGGTGTATGGGGGGGAGGGGAATACACCTATGGGCTATTTTTCTCCTCTAAGACAGAGGGATCTCAGGATAGAGATCAAAACGAAACTTTACAAGCAAACTATGACACCTGTTAACTGAAATGAGTTTTGACCAAACAAGGTTGACCACTGATACTGAAAACTCTTCAGTAAGGAGTTATCAGTTAAGTTACTGGAACTTAACTGATGCACGTAAGGGCTTCAGTCGAGTTTGCTAAAACAGAGATGATAACACTCTTCCTGACTATCAGAGGATAGATCAGTCAGACTGATATCATACGCAGCGGAAATAACTTTGTTTCGTAATAGCCTCGGTTGAGCACGTTGTTGGTCTTATGTTTCTCTTTGCAGTTATTCAGTATTCAGTTTATCAAATGAAACAACACAAGTAAGAATGTAAAACTGAAAGCTGTAAATAACACAGAGACTTTTACGTGGTTCGGAAAGCACTTCCTACATCCACGGTCGGTTGATCAGACCAACAATCCACTCCGCAAGTGCTTAACTGGTGCACTACAAACCGAACTGTGTGCTTGCCGGGTGCACACAACCGTACCAATGAAAATTCCACTCTTCAGTACCCACACTTCACTCGTGTCGGATTTCTCACTCCTAGCACAGCCCGTGCTAAGATCTCTCAGAGTCAGAGTACCTTCCTGAACTCCGAAACACTCAAACACTCGACTCTTTCTCTCGAAAGGAGGTTTGAACACTTGCCAACTATACTTCAAAGAACAAGTTCTCTGGAGCAAGTTTGACCTAGGCTTCTGGGTAAACAGAGGTTTGCCTAAGGTCTAAGAGAATGTGTGTAATCAGTAGTGACTGATTTTTGGCTTTGGAATTCTCTTCTTCGATTCAAGCTTTGGGGAGGTTAAGCTTTTGGCTGAGAAACTATTTTGGCAGAGTTTCAGCTTATGTCGTTGAATCGGTGAAGATTGAAGTGATCCTCGAACGCTATTTATAGGAGAGGTCTTGAATAGATCCGTTGGCGGAGAACGTCTTCCAGATTTCTTCCGTTGGAGAGCATTTCGAATTTGGGCTGAGGCTTCAATCTTCGAGGTTCCTTGTTTGGTGGGAACGGCTATCTTGAAGAGCAAGAGATGTGACGTCTCTGATAAAGTAGCCACCAAATAGGAATGACCTCTGCAGAGAGGGATGATCCTGAGATCTCTGCATTTAATGCGGCTGTCCTTTTTGGATTACGTGGCTTCCTTTGAACGTTGGAAGTTCAGTTCGAGGAAGAGTGTTTAACTGATACTTGACTTTAGTATCAGTCCGCTGAGTCCACGCGGCACGCATTAAGTAATCAGTTCCGAACAGATTCTTCAACTGATACTTCAGTTGATATCTTCAGTCTTCAGTCCTCAATCCTTCGTCCTTCAGTCTTCAGTCTTCAGTCTTCAGAACCGCAAGCTAAACTAGAAACGAACTCTAACACTTGAGTTCAAACCGTTCTTGTCTATTACAATTAAGACCTATGGATTTTGGTATCATCAAAACAAGGATTAGGATATTCCACAAGGTTCCCAACAGACGAGCATACCATCAAGAAATTCTACGACACCATAAAGATAGATGAATCTACTGGAGACTACATTGCAGAAATCGACATCTTCACCCATGAAGACTTCTCTGAATTAATAAAATTTGTTGTCAACGTCTCAAGAGCATCAAGAGAATTGTTCTATCTCCCTGCTGAAGGTCCTACTCCAACCTTCTTAGACGAAGAAGCCACCGGCCTCATGAACAAAGCCCTGAATGACGAAGCCACTTTCAATTCAAATATCAAGAATGTCTTGAGCATGTCAAGACTCCACTCTCACCTCCGACCAATCACAAAGATGATCAAGAGATGTTGGTTTGGTATTCTCGGATCGCAAGATCATCTGTTAAGACCTCACAAACTTGTACTGATTGCGCTCTTACAAGATGGTCCCTACAATTGGAAAAAAGCTTATCTCCAAGTTCTAGCGGAAGAAAAACGTGAAACTCACTCTTCCAAATACTTACGACAAGGAACAAGAGTGTCATCAATAATCCTACACAGCACAAAGTGGATTCAGTGCTATTGGAAGGATACCACCAAAGTTTCCTCATCCATCTACCTGTTCAAATATCAGAAGAGCTATACCAAAGCTCCTCCCACTATGATCAGCAAAAGCCATGTTTCATCGACTGGTGTTTTCAGTCGAACAAGAAGCTCGTCAAGAAAAACTCCTTTTGGTTTAAAAGGTCCAATAGAAATTAACATTGTCACTCCGAGCACTACGAATGATGTTCCACCAAGAGCAACTCCTGTGAAATTCCCTACCGACTCGTCCACTCCACTCGATGAATCTATTCAACCGCCACTGAAATCCCCAGAACCGCATTTACCAACTCAAGAAGAGCAAGCTTCTCATGAATCTCAAGTCAATCAGGAATAAGTAGAACAGTTTCAGGGACCACTCCCTTCCCTGTTAGGATACTTTTAGTTCTGCGCTGAAACCTTCCAAGAAAATGTCACTTTCACTGATCCTGATGCTCCCTCCTCCTCAACTGCTACACCATCCATAGAACTTAGGAACTACTTCCTAAAGCTCGCACAACACAGTGTCAACGTCTCCCTTCCTTCAGTCCTTGCTGAGAAGCATCCTGATGCTTATCAAGATCTGGTCAGATACCATTTCTACACTTTCGTCAAGACGGCGCCCAAATCCCAATTTCAAGGGATTGAAGAAATGATGATGGTCTCTAAGTTTGAATCATTAGAGGCAAATATCTTTGAGAAATTCAACGTCACAAATATGTGGGATGCCGTCCACGACTAGGTACCAAACTTCAGGCAATATCTAATTGCCAGAGGATTGCTCAACATTCCTATCAATGAAGAGAAATTTCCCTCAGAGCCACCTCATGCTTCTGATGGCATCCGAACAGACCAAACGACTGAAAAGACACCAGCTGCAACAACTCACTCAACTGATGCAGAGATTCATGTAATGAAGATAAAGCTTGAAGCTCAAGAGATGGAGATTGTTGACATCATGATCCAGATTGCCTTTCTCGAGTCAGCAGTAATGAATCTATAGCATCAGAGTGAACAACAAGAGATGGATGCAGCTGCAATTGAAATGAAAGAACAAATGGAGGAAAACAAAGAGAAGAAATGGAAAGAGAAAGAAGCAACAGAGACTGAAAAGAACTTTGAAGAAAGAACCAGCAAAAGACTTTGCATTGATTAAGTTCAGGTGAAGTAACAAATGGTAAAGAAAGTTGAAGTTTTGCTTGATATCTGTGAATGTACGTATGATGAAAAGTGTTTGTTAGAATTGCTCGCGAAGAAGCTCTCTAGTTTTCGCGTGTTTCCTATCGCATTCTGTTTTGTTCTGACAATTGATATCTTATCAGTTACAGTCTCTGTTGTTAACTGATAAATTACCCATTGTTGATCCAATCTCTAATTAATTGGAATTCCACATCGTTAGACAAATACTCACTGTCTCATTCTTAGTTGTTGTTCACCTTGATGTGAATAGTTTTGAGAATTGTATGATTATATTTTTGAGGGAGAACATTACTAAACTGCTCAGTCGCAATCTCGTAATTAAGTACACACAAAGATCAGCTGTCCAGTAAGATTTATAAGTATTGTTGTGGACTTTGAAATATTGTTGAATACGTTTTAAATCTTCACGCTCATAATTTCTTTTACTTAACTGAAGTGTCTATAACTTTAACTGATAGAAACAGAGACTGAAATATTGTTGGGAACAGAGACTGAAATATTCTTGCTGAACAAGTTTTATTCAAATTATATTTTGAATTTACTTTATCTTGTCCCACTCATTATTTGATCTCATACTCAGCCATTTCCATGCTAGAGATTATGCCAAATAATCTTCATCATTTGAATATCTTATTTTAAGAAGTATTTCTGACGGGCATTTATTGCAGATTTCAAAATTCATTAAACTCAACTTGGCGCGCGGATTTCAAACCGCCGCTGTCTTTTCAAATGCCCTAAGTAACTGTTCGTCTTCCACGATCACACTTCATCATTACTCTCTCTCTCTCTCTCTCTCTCTCTCTCTCTCCTCATCAACTCCTTAGTCCATTTTTTTTCTCTCTTGGATGCAAACTAACCCCCTGCTCCACAGCGACCAAATGTGGGAATTTCCATTCGAAACTTTCTATTTTTAGATTTACAAAAAATGGTGAGATCAGAAGAATCAAAGAAATCTGTTGATTGCAGCTTCAAGGAAGTTCGGTATGAACATTCTGTACATATGCTTTCCTTCAAATCAAAACCAGGACATGTCGAGGCTGAAGAAATCATGGCACGACATCAATGGCTATCACTGGTCATCAAAGAAGCGTCCCTGCTACTGAAGTCTCAAATCAAACAGTTTTATCAAGAACTGCGCTACAACGAGTCCGGTGAACTCTTCACCAAAGTTCAGGTGTTCACCACTCCCCATTTTCAATCACAAGAAAAGGTTCAAATCAATGTCACAAAAAGCAGTTCGAGAACTGTTCGGTCTTTCGAACAATGGTCCCAATCCATCCTCTATCACTGATGAGGAAGCAAATGAAACTCTCAAAGAAGCAATAGCTAAGGCTGACGAGACCACTGAAGGAGCACTTAAGTTATCTCTGCTCAAACCGGGTCATCACCTTTTGCCAAGATCATACAAAAATGCTGGATAGGCGCAATCGGAACTCCCGACAAAGCTTCACAACCTCAGAAGAATATTTTGGCTACTTTAATGAAGCCCGGCCTTTTAACTGGAAGCATGCCTATCTCGAGTTGCTTTGCGACGAACCTCGCAACTCCAAACCTGCTAATTTACTCCGACAAGGCAACAGGGTCTCGCAGATCATCATTCACGGCATCAGACATCTACCTCAAATCTTCTAGTCGGAGACCTCGAAAGTAACTGATCAAATCCGCCTCTTCAAAGTGGCGAAGGGAGGACCCAAACCCTCTAAGAAGCCAAAGGTAATTGACATTTCTTCACCTAAATCCGTGAAGATTGAGCCTATTGAATCTCCAACTGAACCAAGTCCCATTTCTTCTTCCTCTCCCACTCAAATTCCATCCCCTGCTCCATCTCTCACTACAACAAACATTCCCCGCCGTCCTCGCTCCACACCCAAAAAGACTATTTCAAAACCTCCGTCTCAGCCTATCTCCAAAAACCCCTCCAAAGCTCAGCCTAAACCTAAATCAAAGGGCAAAGCAGTCCAACAATACTCCTCTGTGCCAACTCGCTATTGCACTTCTGAACAATTGAAAGCTGTTGCAGCTATGAAGGCTGAAGCCAAGGATAATGCTACTCAACATTTGAATCACCTTCTTGGTGAATTCAATTCCTCTCTAGAAGTCTATAAGAATCTTCATATACTTCTCACTTATACTTTCCTCAAAACTGCTCCGTGCTCAGACATCAATGAGCTTCAAATTGTTGAGACTGATGACTCTTTTGCACTTGAAGAAGCAACACTGTTCAGTATCTTCAACTTTTCCCGAGCGTGGGATGTTATTTATCGGTTCGACAAGTTTGCTCTGGACTATCTTGAGTCCCAAGGCTACACCAAGAGTACCTCGATCTTTGATGCAGATGCTGGCACCTCCTCCTCTAAGGTTGTTGAAGAGACCACTGAAGTTGCAGTTCATGGCTCTGTTGCTTCTATATCTCCTGATCATCAAAGTCCAATACTTGTAGCCACAATTCAAGAAACTCCTGTTCCTGACTCTGCTCTTCAGGAAAACCATGTTTCTGTGCCGGCTCCATAGGACACTCCGGTCTTTACATCATCTGATCGACAGATTCCATCAGTCAACTAACTGCAGAAGAAACCACTGTTGCTCTTGCTTCAGATCAACAATCACCCCGGATGACTGAACCCATCAGTTGTCATTCTTTCGACACACAGCTCTTGGATACTGATCCAACTGAAGTCCCCACTATCTCTCCCGTGCTGGATATTCCAACAGTGACTGTTGAAGATCCCTCAACTCCGGAAGGACTTGTAGAGGACATCACTGCAGATTCGTTGCCATCATCCTTCCCACTGGAATCCACTTTTGAAACAGAGAATGTCAACCGCAAACCTTCTTTTGCTCCTCACTTTCCAGCAGATGATGAGCAGCTACACAGGGCACCTCATGTTCCTCCAGAGCTCCCTGCTGAATTTATTGAGATTCCACGCAAGCCCAGAATTGTCCGATACGATTCTGATGTAGACACATATGGTATGATCACTGAGTGGAAAGAAAGACAACCTCACAAGGTTACCTTCAAAATTCCCGAAGGCGCAGAAGATCCGATTTAAGCTTTACTGGATATCATATCTGAACAACAAACAGAGATTGCGACACTCAAGTATGAGTGAGAATGTCAAGACATCTATGGCGCAAAATTCCTCAAGCATCTGATCGCCGTTGAAAAACAGGCAACTAATGACATGATCGACCATGATGTTCGCATCAAGGCTCTTGCCCGCAAGCTCGACGAACAACGTGTCACGCATATCAAATATGTTCAGGAAATGGTTTCCATTCAAGTATCCTTCCCGTTACTGCAAAAGAACCACAAGGATCTTCATACTCGCATGCTTGAAGCAGAAATCCAGTTTAAGCAACAGTTTCTGGATTTACACCAACAACTTGGTAGTCTCTGCATTGAATTCATGAAGAAATTCATGTCTGACATAGATGCCAAACTGATGGTGGCAGAAGCACTTCTTCTAGTCAATGCTCGGCTTACCCAACTCGAAGGTGAACTTTGCACAGTTCGAAATTCCTTCGACTCTGCTATGATTCAGTCCATGCTCCTCAACATCCAAAAGCTCCAACATCAAGTCAACTCTCTCCCTTATGATGATGCCAAAAAGGGGGAAGAGAATTTGGATGATCGTGCCTCTGATGCTCTCCCTGAAGAACTGGCACACGTCTTTGCCCAATCCCAAACTCTCATCCCACGCATTGCTCCTGCTCCCTCTGTATCAGGAGAGTACAAAAGAAAGTGATCCAGAGAAGAAAGCTCATCCAGAGATCTCGAGCTTAAAGCCAAAAAGGCTCTCCAACTTGGCAGCATTGCTCTTTCTCCACCCCCAACCATTAATCTGCAAGAAGAACAAAGATTAAAACCATATGTTGAAGAAGGTCTCTTGATGACTCATCTGAACAGATACGATAGAATTGATACTTGGGTACCTGCTAACCTGAATGACTGGTGGGAAAAACTAAAGAAATGCTACACCAAGTGGGTAGTCTTTGCAAATCTGGATCGGGCTCCTGATTTTCAAAGACAAGCATGGAGATACTTCATGGTCAATTATGTTGAATGCTGCTTGATCGGAAGACTTTGGGATGCTCAAAAGGAAGCTGTAATTCAAATGATTCCTTATCCACTAAAGAAGAGTGTTTGCCCCCCGAGAATCAGAAATGGTGTCAACAGAGACATCATCAAAAGAGAAATATATTCCATACACGGAATATGGAATGTTACCAAGGACAATAACCCCAAGGATTACGAAGAGATCTGGAAGACAGTCTTCGCTTTACATGGTCAAAGACCTTAGCTGTTAGGTTTGTCTTCTCTTGTAAGTTCTGCTTTGTAATGAAACTGATTTATCATCAGTTTTCTCGATAATGAAAAGAATTTCTTTTGATCTCAACCTGAAGATAATTCCTTTTTGTCTAGGCTCTGATTATTTACTTCAGTTTTGTCTTCGCTCAGTTCGTTTGAACTGTTGTGTTTTTCCTTCGAGAATGCAAGTTTATAGGTTATCTTGTTAAGGAGGAATAGTATTCACCCTGTTTAGCAACTTGTTGTTCTTGCTCTGTCTTTTATTATCTTAGAACTGCTGTGTGGTTTTGGCATCATCAAAAAGGGGAAACTGTTGAGAATTTAATGAAATATCCTAATCTTAGTTTTGATGATACCAAAATCAATAGGTTTCACTTGTAATAATCTAGAACTGTTCGAACTCAAGTGTTAGAGTTCTTTTTCTAGTTTTGTTGTTGAATAGAAGACTGAAGACTGAAGTTACCGACTGATGTAACGATAAAGGCAAAGTCAAATACTGGTATTTGGCTAACCAGCCCAAGAATCAGTTTAGACTGATTATTTAATGCGAGCCACGTGGATTCAGCGGACTGATACTAAAGTCAAGTATCAGTTAAACATTCTTCCTCGGACTGAACCTCTAAAGTTTAAAGGAAGCCACGCACTCCAGAAGTACAACCGCATTAAATGCAGAGATCTCAGGGTCTTTTTTTCTCTGTAGAGGCCATTCCTTTTGGTGATTACCTTTTCAGAGATTTCCTATCTCCTGCTCCTCAAAAGTAGCCGTTCTCACCAAACAAAGGAACCTTTAAGGTTGAAGCCTCAGCCCAAGTTCAAATTACTCTCTAATGGAAGAATTCTTAAAGACCATTTCAGCCAACAGATCTATTCAAGACGTCTCCTATAAATAGAGCTCGAGGATCACTTCAATCTTCACCGATTCAACTACATAAGCTGAAACGCTGCCGAATTCGTTACTCAGCATTCAAAGCCCTTCCAAAGTTTGAATCGAAGAAGAGAATCACAAAGCCAAAAATCAGTCACTGCTGATTACAAACATTCTCTTAGAACTTAGGCAAACATTGTATATCCAAAGCCTAGATATAACTGATTACAGAGAACTTGTTCTTTGTAATCTAGTTGGCAAGTTTTCAAACCTTTTTTTAATCGATCGAATCGAGAGTTTGAGTTGTTAGGAGTTCAGACCAGTGCTCTATCTCCGAAGAGATCTTAGTGCCCAGTGTGCGCTAAGAGTGAGAAATCCAACCAGGTGTGTTGGTACTGAAGAAAGGATCTTCAGTTGTCCAGGTTTGCTGTGCACACGTAAGCACATGCCCAGTGAAGTTGTCGGTCTGATCAACTGACCGTGGATGAAGGAAGTATTTTCCGAACCACGTAAAAATCTTTGTGTTATTTACAGCTTTCAGTATTCTCCTTCTTCCTTGTGTTCATACTTTCTTAAACTAAAAATTGATTAACGGCAAAGAAAAACTTAACTGCTGATAACATGATTAATCTCACAGGCTATTTCGAAATAAAAGTTTTTCATTGCGTATGTTATTAGTCTAACTGATCTATCTTCAGATAGTCAGTAAGATCCATAACATCTCTCTGTTTAACAAACTCGACTGAAGCCTTACATGTATCTGTTGAAGTCTTTGACTTAACTGATAACTCATTATTGAAGAGTATTCAGTATCAGTTGTCAACCTTATTTTGATAAAACTCTTTTTACTAAAAGGTTGAGTCAGTTTGTGTTTCAAGTCTCTGTTTCAAAAATAGCCTATAGGTGTATTCCCCCCCCCCCATACACCTATTCGAGACCCTCCAGACCTAACTGATTACAAAGAGCATGTTCTTTGTAATCTAGTTGCAAAGTTTTCGAACCTCTTTTCAACCGACCAAATCGAGAGTTTGAGCCGAGAGGAGTTCAGACCAGTGCTCTGACTCCGTGAGATCTTAGTCATTACTGAAAGGCATAGTGTTGTCTTAGTGAAGCTAAGAGTGAGAAATCCAACCCAGTGTGTTGGTACTGAAGATTGGATCTTCGGTTGTTTCGGTTTGCTGTGCACCCATAAGCACAAGCCCAATGAAGTTTGTCAGTGTGATCAACTGACCGTGGATGTAGGAAATGGATTACGAACCACGTAAAAATCCATTTGTCGTTATCGCTTTCAGTATTTACTTTCTTATCTGTGCACAAACCTTTTACCAACTGAAACTGATTAACTGCAAAGTGAAACATAAATCTTGACAACGTGTTTAATCACAAAGGCTATTTCAAAAGAAAAGTTTTCCGCTGCCAGTGTTATTTGTCTAACTGATAAATCTTCGGATAGTGAGTAAGATTTATAACACTTCTCTGTTTCTCAAACCCGACTGAAGCCTATCGCATATCAGTTAAAGTCTTGGACTTAACTGATAGCTCTTTACTGAAGAGAGATTCAGTATCAGTCATCCACCTTCAAAGACTTTCAATATTTCTTTAACTGTTAAAACGATTGTTTTGGTTTGATTTTCTGTGTTTGTTTTGAAAAATAGCCTATAGGTGTATTCTCCCCCCCATACACCTATTCCAGACCTTCAGGGACCTAACAATTGGTATCAGAGCAGGTTGTTCGCAAGAACAATTTGCTTTGACCCGATTCTACTGAACTAGATCATGTTCTTTAAAAGGTCTCAAAACCTTTCTCATTTTCAAAAGTGCTTACTGTTTTTCCTATCTGTTTTATCTGTTTTCTTGTACAATGGAAACTAACCACAGCAGAGCCTCTACACTCTCGATGTTTAGTATTGAAAAATGCGACATATGGAAGTTTCTACTTGAAAGCTTCCTCACCGCCCAGCATTGCCGAATGTGGGAAGTCATCACCAACGGACCAATTGTCATCACTGAAGTGGTCAAGCGTGTGCCATTGGACACCTCGAGAGATCCATTCGATGAAGTACAGATCAAGTTAAAGGCCGACTTCACCACAGAAGAAAGAAAGCAAGATGAGCTCGACAATCTCGCCAAAAACATCATCTCCGGAACAGTCCCAAACAAACACGTCACCAAAATCATCAAGTGTAAGACTACAAAGAAGATGTGGGACATTCTTGAAGGAATGTGCATCGGATCAGAGGAGATAAAGGAAAATAAGTTATCCATAGCATGTCAAAAGTTCGACTCCTTCCTCATGCTCAAGAACAAATCAGTCGACGAGATGGAACTCATATTCAATCCACCTCGAAGGACAAATACACTCAACGAGAGATCAACCTGAAGATTCTACGAGCACTACCGCGAGGAGATTGGCAGATCTATGCCGTTGCTCATTAGAACAAGCCAGGATTCAACCAGCTCCCTACAAATAAACTTTTCTCAGATCTCGTGGCGAATGAATTCGACATCCAGAGAAATTGAGAAATGAAGAAAGTTGGAGGATCAGATGATTAAGGCTGGGAATCGAGTCGGGATCGGGTACCCTACCCAAAAAAATGGGTACCCGACCCCGAATAAGGCTGAAAATCGATACCGACTCTGAACCCGATTAAGAAATCGGGTACCCGAGTCGGGTATTCGGGTACCCTAAATTACCCGGTCAAAAATATTAATTTTCAAAGTCAAACTGAAATTCGAGTAAATCGGGTATTACTGTATTAGGGTACCCGATTTAACTTAATAGGGTATTCAGGTACCTAATACCCGCCCTCTATTTTAAGCCCTTTCCCTAAACCAACAAATAACAAGGAATTTAGATGAAGAAAATCATACAAATCAATTGCAATTCAATGAGACAATGACCAAATTCAAAGCAGCAAATTCAACATTGACATAGGAAATTTGTATTAAAAAAAAGATTAGAAGAAGAAGAAGAAGTCGGAGCTCCACTGGCGACAAGCGCGGCTGCTGCTGCACTGGCGACAAGCGCGACAGGTCCACAAGCGGCACGGCTGCCTGCTGCGGCCCGAGGCGGCGGGACTGGGAGGGCTGGGACTGGGAGCGAGCTCCTCACTGGCGACTGGCTCTGGTCTGGGCGAGGGGCGCTGCTGGGTCGCCGACTCTGGTCTGGGCGACGGCGGGTGGGTGAGGGGCGCCGCTGGGTCGCCGACTCGTCGGAGACATGATAGATTTCTGGAGTGGGGCTGGTCGCCGGTCGGGCTGGAGTACTTAGGGCTAGGATTGGATTAGGATTTGCCGATTTGGGAGTTCTCAAGAAATAAATCGGGTATTTATTTATTTAAAATCTAGAAATAATTTAAAAGCTATTAATTAAAAAATTGGGTATTTCGGGTATACCCGATACCCGATTTTTTCACACCCTAAATACCCGACCCTGACTCCGATCCCAAATTTTTCGGGTATAGGGTATCCGATTTTTTTGGGTCGGGTAATCGGGTACCCGATACCCGATCCCGAACTTCGCAGCCCTGCAGATGATGATGCTCCATCAGCATCAAAAGGAAAGCAAGAAGCAGTTGAAAGAACCAACTGAACTAAAGCCGGAAGACTTCTTCAGTCAATATGCTCTGTTGACTGAGAGGTTCAACAAGATGGAATCCAAATTCTGCAAGTACAGGAAGTTCCAAAAATAGCACTTCAAAGGAAAAGAGAGAGAGAACAAGTCCAGATATTCCACTGACACAAGCGGAGAAATGAAATCATCCGCAACATATTTAAAAGATGTGGAATGCTATGGATGCAAGAAGAAAGGGCACTACAGATCAGAATGCCCTGAGTTGTCGCAACCAGAGCGCAAAGAGCTGAAAGCTAGGAGGGATCGCAAGTACGCGAAGAAGAAAGCGACGGTTACTGAAGATGCAGGATCCTCCGAATATGCATCAGAATCATCAGCCTTCAACTCCACCAGCTCAGATGATGAGAGCCAAGCCCTCATGGCCAAGGAAACTGAAAGCGTGGCTGACAACACCAACAACAACTACGACAATGGAATGAATGGGCCAGAGGTAAACTTTTACTCAAGAACTCTTAATACTGATAACTCCTTGTTGTTTATAGGAGATAATTCAGAATTTGGAGGTAGCTCGGTCAACGAGGTTGGCGAGTATGATTAGCTCATGATTGATCACTGTCAGTTAAGGAAAATGTTCGAAGATCTCCTGATGCAAAATTAAAAAATGGAAAAGGAGATCAGTGAAGAACGAACTAAGAATAGGACAGTCATCTACTTCCAGAAACCTGTCTTGATGGACTGATCATGGAGAACAATCGACTGGAAGAAAAGCTCAAGAAATCTACATCAGAATGTGAGAAAGCCTCACATGAAATCAAGAGGCTCAATTACAAACTGGAGGAAACGGTCAAGGACTACATGAAGAAATCTCCCATGATAAACAACTTTCCATCAAAAGCCATTGTGGAAAATATCGGAGGAAAGGTGGTTTCTGCAGACAAAGAAAAGAAAGTCATGGTCCAGGATGTGACTGACACGTCGAACAACGACACCTCAAAAGAGTCAATGGATTATGACAAGGAGGAAATTCACAAGAGAAAACTGATGGCGAGAAGAAATGTTCCTCATCCGCAAAGCTACAGACGAGCCAAGGAGGCCCCGAACCAGTTCATACTTCTAAGAAGACTGGAAAGCAGATTTCAGTCGAAGTATAGGGAAGGAACATCCGGACTAAAACAACAACATGCTAGCAGAGCAAAGAAGCAGAATTTTCCTCAACAGTCCGGGGGAAGAACAACACGAAACTGAAACCAGTTCAGTTCCAAAGAGAGCAACAACCATGGAGACAGAACACTGACAAGTCCAGGCGAGCTCAATATCACCCGCAACAGTATGCAACTGGACATCATCTGTCTTAGCTCAGACAACATCAGTCTTATGCTCCACAGCATCAGTCAAGACTCTATCAGTCAAGGATAACTCATGTGTCTCAAAGGAGATACACAATTGAGCAAAGGAGACCTCAACACTACACCAGCCAAAGATTCTACATAAAGGAGGTCACAAAGAAGAAAGCTCAACCGAAGAAAGCTCATGTGCCAACTGAAGCGCCAACCACTTCAGTCAGACGACCAGTCAACCGCAAAGGATCAGTGCCAAGACCAGTTCTGAAGCAGATCTGAGTTCCAAAAGGAACACGAACTGACATGGAAGGACCCAAACATTGATTGGGTAACTAAAATAACTCTTCCTTGCAGGGAAAAAATAGGAAACACAAAAAGAAGGAAGAAGTCAAAGCTTCAATCAGAACATGGTACCTGGACAGCGGCTGCTCGAAGCACATGACGAGCTACAAAGAATATCTCACTCAATACATTGAGAAAACTGGATCAAAAGTTGCATTCAGAGAAAACTCAATAGGCGAAACAAAAGGCTATGGTGTGCTCAACATGGGCAACGCCAGTATCAGTAATGTTAGCTATGTTTCTGGACTAAAACATAATTTGTTGTCTGTGAATCAATTTTGTGACAGCGGATTTGCAGTGAAGATCAAGAAAGATGAATTCACTGTGAGAAACAACCAGAAGAAGGTGGTGCAGAGAGGAATCAGGTAAGGAAGTCTCTACGTCGTATCATGGGAAGATAGCCCACCTGAAACATGCCTCATCAGCAAAAGCAACTCAGAGCTCAACTGGTTATGGCACAGAAGGCTCAACCACCTCAACTTCAAGACGATCAACAAACTTGCTAAACATCAACTGGTAGAATGTGTACCTTCTATTGTGTTCCAGAAGAAGCAAGAATGTGAAGCATGTCAAAGAGGAAAGCAAACAAGGACTTCATTCAAGTCAAAGACATGATACTCCTCTGAAAGGATTCTCCAACTGCTTCACATGGATCTGTTTGGTCCAATATCTCCCAGGAGTTACAATGGTAGAAAGTATACCTTGGTTGTTGTAGATGATTGATCACTAATTTCTTAGCAACAAAATACCGCAACTAACACGGTGTAATTGTGTAGCATATATAGCAATCGAGTATTGTATCCTCAGGAATTGACACAACGAAACAACTCTAGCTATCCCCTAAATAAACTATAACAGTAGACATGTAAACGAATATGGAGAAGGTTTAATTAAAACTAAACTGGAACAACAACAAATAAAATTAACGAATAAAATCAAATTATGAAAACAACTGATCCTAAGGTAGTAATTTCATTAACTAAATCCACATAATAAATCTATTAATCTTATTAACCAATTTAATCCAGTTATGATGAGAGATCACTTAATTAATCAATCACTCTCGCTAGAGCAGCAACGATCGTAGATTAGTAAATTCTCTATCTCCGCTAGGTCTCAAGAAAATCTACTAACTCCCAATAGCTCCTAAGAATAGCTCCTATGATCCACCTATCTCCGTTGGGTCTCTAGGTTAAGATCATATCATACATTCCTAAATCCGCTAAACAGCTATCTCCGTTGGGTCTCAAGGCGAATAACTACACATGCAAACTATCGATCAGATAATTCACACGAATTCAAGTACCAGGAATTATGAATAATAAACTGGAAGGTAAATAGGTACTAACAAATAAATCACATGAATCTAATTAACTATTTACAAACCCTATAATCAAATAAGAAAACTAGCCAGACATATTAAAATAAAACATAAACTTAATCATAAAAAAAAGAACACAATTGTAAAAATTGTATTGAATAAAATTGAAAGAACGATCTTGAATCTTCAATCCTTGCAGAAATCCAATCCAAGCTCTAAAAAACTGGAAAGCAATAAAAAATAGAAGCTAAAGAACTGAAAAACTAAAGTTGGGAACCCTAAATAGGTCAAAAGAAGACCTATATATAGTGCCAGGGTAAAATACAAAGTTTGAGCTCGAAAATAACACAGAAAACGCGTAAAATATTAAAAATCCGGACCCGCGGCGACCCAGCCGGCGATCGCACGACGCTCACCGCGAGGTCGCCACTGGCGCCGAAAACTCGGCGGTCTGCCCGGCGGTCGCCGTTCGGTCGCCGCCGTCTTCCCAAATTTTCCTCTACAGGAAGCAGTCAGGAGGCAGTAGCCGCCGTTTAGCTGATGCGCGCAACTTTCTTGTTTTGGTCATAACTTTCTCGTCCAAAATCCGATTTGTGATCTATTTGCGCTCATGAACTCGTATCGAGACTATCTACAACTTTTATTTAATACTTCTTCCATCCATGAAAGAACTTCCTAGGAGGGAGTGGCACGGGTTTTAAGAAAAAAGGTTGTTGAGTGTATTGAGAGTAGAAAAAATATTGTTGAGTGTATTGAGAATGGTGAAAAGGTGTTATAATTAATATTGAGAGTTGTGAAAAAGTGAAAAGTAAGTAATTATAAGTGGTGGGGTATAGTCCAAAAATATGTAGGAAGTTTTTTTTGTGGACGTCCCAAAAGGGAAAGATAGGAAGTTATTTCGTGGACGGAGGAAGTACAAGTTTTCCAAATTCGAACTCAATAATCCTGTAAATTCCTTCAAAGTTCGAGTAAGAATCATGTTTCACAAGATAAAGCAATTTAAGCACAAAACAATCATCCAACACTCAATTCCCTATAAAATTAACATGATATGAACACTGAAAACCATGGAAACATGAGTGTTATCAACTCTCCCAAATGGGAAAGAAAATCTAGCTCATCGATGCTTTCAAAAGATAAAGAATGATAGAATTCTCAAATCCTCAATAATTCAGCACAAAATTCACCAATAAGCACAACCTATAGCAAAATCAAACTTGACATTCCAAACAATTGAATATCACAAGGTATGTGTATCACTCAACTCTCAATTTGATGGAACGGGACGTGTATACTCTCATCAAATTCAATGCAATGTAGATCACTTACCATAAGCTTGGCAATCGTCCATAATCTCCATCGCTAATAGTGTGCCAGGACTAAGATCAAAAATGTCTTTTTTTTCGGGTTATAATGTAGGTACATTGGTTAAGGTAGGGAAAATATAGGCTAAGTGACTCAATTAAATTAAGAACACCAACACCTTATAACTTCACAAATCAAGTATGGAATAAATTCCATCTTCCACCTAACTATGCCACCATAATCAACACAACTCAAGGGATTTAATCATCATAATACAAAACTAACACTCTTTTATGCTTTCCATTTATTTCCAACAAATAAAGTCAATTTTCAACAAATTTCTCAATAAACACTCGACTTCACATTTTTTTTCTCTTTCTTTTTATTTTTCTTTTCTTTTTCAAATTTTTTTCTCTTTTCTTTTCACAACTTTTCTAGAGCTTATAAAAGTAAAAAGTAACACAATATCATCCCTTCTTTTTCATGACACACAAAGAACATTCACCACATAGAGATCCCCATATACTACATCACCCCCTATCATCCGGCTAAAGAATAAAAGCTAAATAGGCTCAAAGTTGATAACAAATGATAATTTTTTCGTTAAGGACAATGTTTGAAATAATAATGTGGCTAACAAAAGATGGCCTAAAATCATCTCCTAATCCTGGGCACTGACTCAACCTAAACACCTCTAGATTGACTTGCAATAGAACAAGGACATTCTAGCAGTGATAAGCTAACCCAAAGTCATCTCTCAAGGAAGATCTTTAAGGGCATAGGGGAAGCATTTGAGCTTAAGTTGGTCCTCCGTGAGATTCAGCAATGGAATGGTTTGAACTTGCGTGCAGAAATCACGGATGATTTGTAGGGCATCTTCACTCGGCATCCCATGGAACAGAGGTAGAAGACTTGAATCATTCGGCTTTAGATTGTAATTTCTGACAGCGGTGCACAATAGCCGATGTGTTGGTGTCTCCGATGATGGGCCAGGTGAAATCTCCCATGTACTCCATGTTCTGCGCCATCTCTTCTTTATTTGTGTTCTGCTTTGCTCGGTCAGAGCTGGCTTTCTCCTTTGTGTTCTGCTCTGCTCGGTCAGAGGCAGAGCTGGCTTTCTCCTTTGTGTTATGCTCTGCACAGTCAAAGCTGGCTTCTTCCTTCGTTTCTTTGTTCTGCTTTGATCGGTCAGAGCTGGAGTCAGAGTGCGCCTCAGAATCAGAGTCAGAGTATAACTCGTCTGCTCTGGTATGTGTGCGAGTGTTATCCAGCGGGGACGTTAGTTTTCTTTTCAGACTACGGCGTCCCTGCATACACAACACTTAACACACGGATTAAACGCACCGGGTGGAAGGAAAAGAAAAGTAAAAACAAAAATGTAAAGTAAAGAAAACAAGAAAAACGAAAAGAAAAGTGATACAATTAAACGCCTAAAACCTTCCCCGGCAACGGCGCCAAAATTTGACTCAACCTAAATACCTCTAGATTGACTTGCAATAAAACAAGGACATTCTAGCAGTGATAAGCTAACCCAAAGTCGTCTCTCAAGGAAGATCTTTAAGGGCAATTAATTATGTCACAACAAAAACTATAAACTATGGATTTAAAGCTGTAAAATTATCTAAAGCTGGGAAAAGTAAACTTAACTAGAAACATAAATTAAAGAATTATCTAGGCATGAAAAGAATTATTAACTTATAATGTGTGTAAATTAAACTTAACTAAAACTTAATCTTAAAATTATCTAGGCAAGAAACTATTAAACCCTAGGCAAAATTAAATGAACTTAAAGTAAAGAATTAACTAGGCAAATTGAATTTAAATAACTTTAATTAAAATCTCTAATCTAATCTAACTAAGCAGAAACTAAATTGCATAATTGAAAGAGTGGATTTTTAAAATGGCCACTTTGAAATAGTAAACTTAAAAATTGTCCACTAAAATAAAAACATAAAAAAATGGCCACTGTTACCAAAATACCATTCCACATTAAAAATTAAAAAAATAACCGCTTTACATCACCCCTTTAAACAATCCTGCAATTCATAACCAGTGTGAATTCACAACCAAAAATTTTTGGTTGTGAATTCACACTGGTTGTGAATTGAGAATTCACAACCAGTCGAATTCTCAATCAGAATTTTTTGTTTGTGAATTCACAACTAGTCGAATTCACAGCCAAAATTTAATTCACAACCAGTCGAATTCACAACCAAAAATTAATTCACAACTAGAATTTTTTGGTTGTGAATTCACAACAAATGAATTCACAACCAGATTTATGTTGGTTGTGAATTCACAATCAGTCGAATTCACAACCTGAATTTAATTTACAACTAGAATTTATTTTGGTTGTGAATTCAAGTAGTTGTGAATTTGAGTTTTTAAAGTTTGAATTCACAACTAAAACTAGAATTTATTTTGATTGTGAATTCGAGTTTTAGTTTTGAATTAATAGATCTGGTTGTGAATTCAAGAATATTAAATTGTGAATTCATAGATTTGGTCGTGAATTCAAAAACATTAAGCTGTGAATTCATAAATTTGGTTGTGAATTTAAGAACATTAAAAAAATAATTATACAGCTCAATCAAACTGTGTAGAACACCAAAATACAACAACTCAATCTACCATCAAAATACATCAATTCCTCTAAATCAACAATCAAAATACAACAAAATATTATCTGAATCAATTCAATCTACAATCAAAATACAACAATTCCTTCGAATCAACAATCTCAGCATTCAATCTCCGAATCAACAATCTCAACAGATCTTAGAATGAAAATCATTCACATACGTCTCAGATCTAAAGTTTTTTTCAGGGAATTAAGACAAAAATCTCCAAAATTATTCAGATATGGAAGTAGGGTTTTTTTTGCTTGGGAAAACGCGTCGCCTCTGAGCGGCGCCGCTGCACTGCGCCTTTCCGCGCGCTCGCCGCTCCTCCGCTCGCTGCTGCACTGCGTCTTTCGAGCTCGAACTCGTCGTCTTTGCCGGCCAGGCACTCGGCGATGGTCCCCCTGCAGCTGGATCTCATTGCCGGTATCATCCATCCCGCGGCGGAGGGATCGTCATCCCCCAACAGATCTGCAGAAGAGGCAACAGATCCCAACCTACCTCCTCCACCACCAAAACCTCCACCAGCTCCAAAACCTCCACCAATACAGAGAGAAACTAGAAAATTATAAAGAATCTGTCGAGGGAGAGAGAAATCGAGAGGGATCTGTCGAATTGAGAGAGAGATCGAGAGAGATCTGCCTGAATCTGGATGGCCGGCGGATTTGGCTTCTCTTCGCTAGAGAGAGATAAGGGTAGGGGTGAGGGCGACTGGATTTGGGGGAGCTAGGGCTCAGGTGCCGGACCTCGAGCAGAGATGGAGAGTTGTTGATGGCGACGGCTGTAGCAGGAGTTGTGGTCACCGGAGGAGATGAGAAAGAGGTGTTGTGCGTCGCGGTGGTGGCGGCTGTGCGGTGCTGCCGGAGATTGAGTGGCCGCGCAGCGCTGCGGACGGGTGGCGAGAGGGAGAGGGAGAGCCGAAGGGAGAAAGAAAGAGAGAGAGAGAGAGAGAGAGAGGATTGAAGGTGTGGTGTGAATTGTGACCGGCTATTTTTTACAATTTTTAAGTAGGGGGTAATTTTGTGCTTTTACACAAAAACTGGCCATATTTTAATGTTTTTATTTCATAGGCTAGATTTTAATTTTACAATATGAAAGTGGATACTTTTATATATTAACTCTAATTGAAATTGCATAATTTAAATTGCAGAATTTAAATTGCATAAATTAAAGAAACGCAGGTAAAAGCAAATAAATAAACTTGATTAAAGAAATACCGTAATTTGTCTCGAGAAGTAATCTGTCACGTAATCACAACTCTAAACGGGAACTAATCTAAAACATGAATTGAAAGAACTATACTAAACTAACTAAGAACAATAATCGAAACTAACACTAGAAAAGCAATAAACCTAAGCTTTAGCTAACTTGGCGGAAACTAAAGATTAGGGCAAAATGAATTATCTAACTACACGCCTGGAGGCAAAAGGGATTGATTTTTACAATGAATAACTAAGCCCTATTTATAGACTTCAAATTCTTCTTGATCACCATGAAAGTTACCATGCAAAGTAGAACTCTAAAGGCAATAAAATCGTGTAAGATAAGGTAACTCCAGCTGGATGCGCGCTCTGCAAAACACTCCTACTCTGGCCAAATTCGCAGCTCTGCATCGGCAAGGCAGAGCTAAAAAATCAGCTCTGTAGTAGCGCGCTCTGAGAAGTGCAGAGCTGAAAAGTCAGCTCTACATAGTTGACTCTGTCATTCAGAGCTGCATAAGTTAGCTCCGTAAAATTCAGCTCTGGCGATAAGTGCAGAGCTGAAAAGTCAGCTCTGTAGAGTTGACTCTGACGAGTAGTGCAGAGCTGAAAAGTCAGCTCTGTAAAGTTGACTCTGGTGAGTAGTGCAGAGCTGAAAAGTCAGCTCTGTAAAGTTGAATCTGCTCTTCCGGGTTTACTCTGGCGCGTATTTTAGCTCTGTCAAGTTAGCTCTGCTCTGGAGATTTCAGCTCTGCTAGGGAAGTTCAGCTCTGGAGATTTCGGCTTTGCTCTGCATGTTGGCTCTGCTCTGCTACAGAGCTATCTTCGTAGCTCTGCTCTGTCGAGCGTCTCTGCTCTGCTTTGCAATGCGGGCCTTCACATTCTGGCGCGGGCCTTCAGCTCTGTAGCAGGCTTTTCAGCTCTGCAGTCCAGAGTATGCACATAAACACCATTCTTAGCCCAAATTTCCAAAATTTGTACTCTTCCATCTATAAAACCTAAATCTCCTGCAAAGCATAAAATAACACATAAAATGCACCAATTTCCAGAAGATTATCTTAAAATGCGCACATGCAAACCCCAAAATTTAGAACAATTAAGCATAAATCAGGTACAACAGCAACCTCGACCAAAAACCATGACAAGTTCTAGAAGATCACCACATGCATGAGAAAACTCACAACAAAGAATAAATTATGTATGATAAACAGTTATGGCTCAAAATCTCACAGATTTATTCAACGTCCAAATGTCAAGGTTAAAATCACTCTAGAGTTATGCAAATTAGTTACAATTATGCTCAAATCATCAAAGAAAATCAAATTCCAATTTTTTTTTCCACAGAAATCATCATTGGCATCTCACTAGAAATCAAATGGAGCAATACTCAACTAAAAAATAATCACACACCACCAACCAAACAAGATAAAACAATAAAGCCAACAAAAAGATAAAAGTGATACACATATCTACTCTCACCCTCCTCCCCCAAACTTATTACAGAACATAAGTTTGAAAATAAGTTTGGAGGGATGATGATATGTGTGTCACTACTCACAGAAACACATACTCTATGGTGGTGATATGAACGAGGCTTGAGTTCCCGCATCTTCCAAGCTCAACTGCACTAAAACCCCAAAACAAAGAGAACAACGAAAATAAAGAAACAAAAATAAACTAAACGAAAGGAAAACAAAACAAAGAAAACGGTTGAGTTACCTCCCAACAAGTGCTTAATTTAACGTCTAGAGCTCGACAATACCTCATGGCCTCAATGAACTTCAAACGCAACGGGCATGATAGACCGCCCAACACGAACAGAGACAGAGGACTCATGTGCATCAGCTGCGTGAAAGATAACGCTTCTATTCGGCACATCTATCATAGCTCGCCCTGTAGCTAAAAATGATCGACCAAGAATCAACGGCGGATTTGCATCTTCAGGAATATCGAGGACCAAGAAATCCGTAGGGAAGACAAGCTTGTCAACCTTCACAAAGATGTCTTCAAGCTTTCCTCTCGACTTCACTCTTGATCGGTCCACCATCTGAATCTCCATCGAGGTCGGCTTAAGATCTCCAATTCACAACCGCTTGAAAACAAATATGGGCATGACATTGACACTAGCCCCTAAATCACAAAGAGCCTCGGGAAAGAGCTCTTCTTCAATCTCGCACTCAATGGTGAAGTTACCCGAATCTTTCTTCTTCGAAAGTAGCTTCATTGGCAGCTCAGTGCACAATGCTTTCGCCTGCGGGATTTTCTCATCCTCATCACCCGTCTTCTCATGGTGGACAACTTCTTTCTCATCTTTCTCCTTGGGATCCTGCAATTTTGGGAGAGTTGGAAGCTGTGCACGCCGATTCGATTCTTCAAGTAATCTCTCTAGCTTTTCCACTATACGTTTATGCTCTGTCTCCTTAGGATTGGCAACTTTATTCTCATTCTTGCAATGGGAGATCTCCAGCTTGATTTCCTTGGCATCCACCTTTTTGCTCGGCTTCACAGCACATTGCTCTTCAAGCACCTCCCTCTTCATCAGCCTACGGGGGAATGAAGCCTTTGGGATGTATTCCCTAAGTGGAACATGAACCTTGTATTGTTCCTCACTTGGCGGTTCGTTCTCCTTGCTCGTCCTCCTATCTTTTGGGGACAAAGTTCCATCGAAAATAGCATTGCATTGGCCCTTCTGTTTGCCTTCTAAATGTCCAAGCCTGTTCTGCGCAGCTGCATGGTTGGCCATCTGACCAACTTGATTCTCCAACATCTGCGCCAGCTTGGACAGTACTGAATAATTTGCCTCTATGCAAGATATTTTATTCCCCACATTTGTCTCCATCTCAGTCACTTTCATTAACACTTGTTGTATCATCTCTTCAAGTGAGCCCTTCTTCGGCTCATTGATAACTCATCCACTAGAAATAGAAAACCTCGGTGGAGGTTGCATAACATTATTCGGTTTCCATAAGACAGATTCGGATGCGGGCGTCCTCCTGGCTGAAACTGCTGCTGGCCTAGCTGATACTGCTGACCTCTGCTATAAACTCTTGGCTGTCTTTGCTGGAAATTCCCATAATTTCTGCCATTAATATAATTGACGTTTTCCAAGCCAGACGGGTCTTTCACAACTTGATCAGGATGTCCAACATTCATTCCATTGAACTTCTCATTCAATTCTACCAGCTGCGAAGCAATCGCTGCCTGCTGCGTAGCCATTGCTGCCTGTTGTGTAACCATTGCTGCTATAGGATCAAAATTAGAAGTAGCTGCCACCTTTTTCAATTGCACTCTCTCTGATGGCCATTGATAGCTCGTAGAAGCCATACTATCAATGATGCTCCATGCTTCAGAACTGCCTTTTTGGAGTAGAGAACCACCTGCAGCTGTGTCCATATGCATCCGTGTACGTTCCCCTCAAGCATTGTAGAACATAATTATGTGCCTTCATCAAATCCATGGCTTGGACACTTCCTGAGCTTTTCTTGATACCGCTCCCATGTTTCTGCCAGCTTTTCTCCCTCAAATTGCTGGAATTGCACAATGTCCATCTTTAATTTCAGTGTGAGGTCAGGAGGATGAAATTTGCGTAGGAACGCATGAGCCAGGTCTTCCCACACAGTAGTCTCTCCCAACTGCAGCGTATGATTCCATGACTTCGCTTTATCCCACAGTGAGAAAGGGAAAAGACGAAGACGGATAATGTCATCGGGCACACCATTCATCTTCATCGTGCTGCATAGCTCCAGAAAATGTGCCAAGTGCGCATTAGGATCTTCAATCGCATGTCCTCCATATTGTTTCTGTTGGACCATTGTGATCAAAGCAGTCTTCAGCTCAAAATTATTAAAATTGACTCGTGGAGGTTCCTGGTAGGTATACTGCGGTATAAACGCCTCATTAATTGCAGGTTGCTTCTGAGCCTCTGAAGCTTCCTTTTCATCAAACAGTTTTATCAGTTGTTCTTGCAGAGCTCGAATTTGAATTTGTTTAGAAGTAGTCATTGTATCCAAGTCAGCTTGTTTCTTTTGATTCTTGAGATTGCGACAGGTAATGTTGATTTTCGGATCAAAATCAAAGAGTGAAAGACCCAAAGATCTTGTATTCATACGCAACCTACAAAAATCACCAACTTCAAATCAGACTAAAATAAAAACAATAAAAAAATGCCCGAATTACTGTAAAGTTATATCAGAAATATTAAAGAAACTTCTAATCAGTCCCCGGCAACGGCGCCAAAAAATTGATCGCTAATTTCTTTGCAATAAAATACCGCAACTAACACGGTGTAATTGTAGCATATATAGCAATCAAGTATCGTATCCTCAGGGACTGACACGACGAAACAACTCTAGCTATCCCCTAAACAAACTATAATTGTAGGCAGATAAACGAATATGAAGAAGCGTTTAATTAAAACTAAACTCAAACAGTAACAAATAAAATTAACGAATAAAATCAAATTATGAACACAACTGATCCTAGGGTAGTAATTTCATTAACTAAATCCACATAATAAATCTATTAATCCTATTAACCAATTTAATCCAGTTATGATAAAAGATCACTTAATTAATCAATCACTCTCGCTAGAGCAGCAACGATCGTAGATTAGTAATTAATTCTCTATCTCCGCTAGGTCTCAAAAAAATCTACTAACTCCCAATAGCTCCCTATGATCCACCTATCTCTGTTGGGTCTCAAGGTTAAGATCATATCCTACATTCTTGAATTCGCTAAACAGTTATCTCCGTTGGGTCTCAAGCCGAATAACTACACATGCAAACTATTGATCAGATAATTCACATGAATTCAAGTACCATGAATTATGAATCATAATCTGGAAGGTAAATAGGTACTAACAAATAAATCACATGAATCTAATTAACTATTTACAAACCCTAGAATCAAATAAGAAAACTAGCCAGACATATTAAAATAAAACAAAAACATAATCATAAAAAAAGAACACAATTGTAAAAACTGTATTGAATAAAATTGAAAGAATGATCTTGAATCTTCAATCCTTGCAGAAATCCAATCCAAGCTCTAAAAAACTGGAAAGCAATGAAAAATAAAAGCTAAAGAACTGAAAAACTAAAGTTGGGAACCCTAAATAGGTCAAAAGAAGACCTATATATAGTGTCAAGGTAAAATACAGAGTTTGAGCTCGAAAATAACACAGAAAATACGTAAAATATCAAAAATTCAGACCTACGGTGACCCAGCCGGCGATCGCACGGCGTTTACCGCGAGGTCGCCACTGGCGTCGAAAACTCGGCGGTCGCCGCCGTCTTTCCAAAATTTTCTCTACAGGCGTCGGTCAGGGGGCGGTTGACACGCACCCGTCATGCGGTATGATCAAAATACTTGTGCATGCCCAAGACAGACAATACACGCTCCTACGTCTCACAACCAAAGATAAGTCTTAGTGGTAAGTATAGGGCCGAATCCCAGAGGGAGTGAGGAACCACTTTGTTCTCTGACGACAAACTGAGGTGTCACTGGTCTCAATCTGTATACTCTGCACAAAAAAATAAACAAAGATCAATAATAACAAGGGGTGAGGTTGTACGGTTAGGTCATAACTGTTGTCAACATTTGTTTCGGTCATAGGCATACTGATGATTCGTCCATGATCCATATAAACTCAAGGCGTGGCCCAAAGACATTGGGGCGTTTCAATCTCCCCAATATTCAATCTCTTATAAACGGCTAATGGCATTACATTTATGGAAGCTCTCAAGTCCATCATGGCCTTATCCATGTTTGTTCCACCGATGTTACACGGGATGGTGAACATTCCTAGGTCCTTCCGCTTCGTGGGCAACTTCCGTTGGATCACCGTCGAGACACTCTCTCCCATCACATAGCGGACTTCCTTCTCCATCTTCACTTTTCTTGAACAAAGGTCCTTCAAGAATTTAGCATACTTTGGAATTTGTCTGATGGCATCGAGTAAGGGTATGCTTAACTCCACTTTCTGGAACATATTCATCATTTCACTTGCTTCATTCTCTTTAGCATTCTGTCTCAGGCGTCCTGGATAGGGTGCGTCGGTCAGATTGCTACCTCCAACTTGTTCAGCGGTTAGGCCTTCACCACTTTTATTCAGGTTTCTTTGAATCAATTCAGCCTCAGCCAACAACTCTTCTTCCTTATCCTCTCCTTCTGGAAACTCAGTTAGCACAACTTGGGCATGTTCTCTGGGTTGATTCCCATGGCTGGAAGTTTACCGGCATTCTCCTCCAATTTGGCCACCGCTTTAGTCAAATGACTGATCTGCTGGTTGGTCTAGTTTATACCGGCGCGAATTTCATTGCGAAATTTCTTGCTTTCTTTGACCATGTTCTCTATGGCTTCCTCCCATGGTGCTCTCCTGTGTGGTGGCTGGTAAGGAGGTTGTTGTTGATTCTGATTATGGTGTTGTGGTGGTCCTAACTGGTATTGTTGTGGATGTTGGTTCTGATTATACTGGGGACGTTGCGTTGGTACTCCCATGTTGTTCTGCTGTTGGGGTTGATCATCTTGCTTCCACCGAAAATTAGGATGATCCCTCCATCCTGGATTGTAAGTGTTTGAAAAGGGATCATACTTGCGTGGATTCCCATCATGCCCCCCGTTAGCATTAACATCAACAATGTCCTCACTGAAGTTAGGGCAGTTTTCAAACTAATGTCCTGTAGCATCGCAAAGACCACACTGATGAATCTTCTTCGGTATAGTCAGACCCGAGAGAAGTTCTTTGAGTTCGTTCATACTTTTCTCCATAGTTTTCTCCAGTTTGGACATCTCTTCCTTCCACTACAAGAAAAACGCTCATAGATAACGGATATTCTCCGTTATCTGTGCATAAAGAGATAAACGAGAGTAAAATACTCCCAAATGAGATTTATCAGAATCGACCGACGTGCGTTATTATCCCAACAACCATTGAGGCCACTGATTCACGGAGTTCATCCAAGAATATGAATCTAAAACAAGCACACAAGCAAAACAAAAAAAACAAAAAAAAAAAACAGTCATTCTTCACACAACCAAATCTTCAAACATTAATCAATATATTCCAGAGCGTATTTTTGTTGTTTTGGTGCCAGTTAAGAAGCAAACAAGAAAACTCCTTCACAAGGAAAACCAGGAAGTGTGAATGGGGGAAAACAAAAGAATATTAGAAGAAAAAAGAATCACAAACAACAAGATGTCATGAGGGAACAGGAAAAGTAAATAGAAAGAGCGTACAATTGCAGAGAGCTGCTGCGGAGAGTGGAAAGGGAGGAATTGGCGAGAGCTGCTGCTGTTGGAAACCTTGTGGAATATCCTAATCCATAGGTCTTACTTGTAATAGACTATAACGGTTTGAACTCAAGTGTTAGAGTTCGTTTCTAGTTTAGCTTGCGGTTCTGAAGACTGAAGGACGAAGGATTGAGGACTGAAGACTGAAGATATCAACTGAAGTATCAGTTGAAGAATCTGTTCGGAACTGATTACTTAATGTGTGCCGCGTGGACTCAGCGGACTGATACTAAAGTCAAGTATCAGTTAAACACTCTTCCTCGAACTGAACTTCCAACGTTCAAAGGAAGCCACGTAATCCAAAAAGGACAGCCGCATTAAATGCAGAGATCTCAGGATCATCCCTCTCTGTAGAGGTCATTCCTATTTGGTGGCTACTTTATCAGAGACGTCACATCTCCTGCTCTTCAAGATAGCCGTTCCCACCAAACAAGGAACCTCGAAGATTGAAGCCTCAGCCCAAATTCGAAATGCTCTCCAACGGAAGAAATCTGGAAGACGTTCTTCGCCAACGGATCTATTCAAGACCTCTCCTATAAATAGCGTTCGAGGATCACTTCAATCTTCACCGATTCAACGACATAAGCTGAAACTCTGCCAAAATAGTTTCTCAGCCAAAAGCTTAACCTCCCCAAAGCTTGAATCGAAGAAGAGAATTCCAAAGCCAAAAATCAGTCACTACTGATTACACACATTCTCTTAGACCTTAGGCAAACCTCTGTTTACCCAGAAGCCTAGGTCAAACTTGCTCCAGAGAACTTGTTCTTTGAAGTATAGTTGGCAAGTGTTCAAATCTCCTTTCGAGAGAAAGAGTCGAGTGTTTGAGTGTTTCAAAGTTCAGGAAGGTACTCTGACTCTGAGAGATCTTAGCACGGGCTGTGCTAGGAGTGAGAAATTCGACACGAGTGAAGTGTGGGTACTGAAGAGTGGAATCTTCATTGGTACGGTTGTGTGCACCCGGCAAGCACACGGTTCGGTTTGTAGTGCACCAATTAAGCACTTGCGGAGTGGATTGTTGGTCTGATCAACCGACCGTGGATATAGGAAGTGCTTTCCGAACCACGTAAAAGTCTCTGTGTTATTTACAGCTTTCAGTTTTACATTCTTACTTGTGTTGTTTCATTTGATAAACTGAATACTGAATAACTGCAAAGAGAAACATAAGACCAACAATGTGCTCAACCGAGACTATTACGAAACAAAGTTATTTCCGCTGCGTATGATATCAGTCTGACTGATCTATCCTCTGATAGTCAGGAAGAGTGTTATCATCTCTGTTTTAGCAAACTCGACTGAAGCCCTTACGTGCATCAGTTAAGTTCCAATAACTTAACTGATAACTCCTTACTGAAGAGTTTTCAGTATCAGTCGTCAACCCTGTTTGGTCAAAACTCATTTCAGTTAACAGGTGTCATAGTTTGCTTGTAAAGTTTCGTTTTGATCTCTATCCTGATATCCCTCTGTCTTAGAGGAGAAAAATAGCCCATAGGTGTATTTCTCCCCCCCCATACACCTATTCGAGACCCTCCGGACCTAACAGCTGCTGAGAGTGGAAGGGGAGGAATTAGCGAGAGGGAAGGACGAGGGTTTAGGGTTTTGGCAGAGGCGATGGTACGGCGGCAGTGGCGACTGCGTCAGAGCGCGTTACTCCGAACCGTTATGTATGTATATAGAGAACAGTGCATACATAACGGAAATTTCTGTAACCGTTATCTATAGTAAAAAGGTGCTCATACATAACGGTTTTTTCCGAAAACCGTTATGTATGATGTGTTACGTATGTGCTTTTTTCTTGTAGTGTTCTCTTCACTTTTTCTTGGTATTTCCAGGTTTCTTTCTTGCCCCTCATCGCGTGATTCTTCTGCCATGGTGCCCAACAGTTGAAAGATCTCCAACGGAGTCTTACTCATCAATGATCCATTACAGGCTGCTAGGACCAAACTGCGATCATTCATCCGCATGCCCTTTACGAAACTCTCCACTTGGTCCTTTGGAGAAATTTGGTGATGAGGACAGTTGCTCAACATCCTCTTGAATCGCGTCCAGTATTCATAGAAGGATTCTAGCCCATCTTGCCTTATACTGCGGATATCCCATCTCATCCGCTCCACTCTTGATGCTGGGAAGAATTCTTCCAAGAAAGCCTGTTGCAGTTGTGCCCAAGTGGTGACACTTCCTGCGGGCAGATCATACAACCATCTTCTCGCATTGTCCACCAAGGTAAAAGGAAAGAGTATCAATTTAACATACTCTTGCTGCTCATCACTTGACTGGTGCATGATCGTCATCTCAAAATCTTGGAGATGAGTGTGAGGATCATCTCCTGGGTATCCATTGAACTTCGGTAAGATCTGAAGCAGTGAGGGCTTCAGGTCATACCGACGAGGTGCGAATGGGTTCTCTGGTAAGGTAATCCCGTTAGGCCTCAAGTTGAGATTAGTTGGGTATGCCACTGTTTGAGGGTCTGCGCCTGCTCGGCTTCCGCCATAGCTTCGTGTCTCGCTATTCGTGCTCCTGCGCGTAGTCATCTTTCGGTTCGATCAATATCAGGGTCAAACACCAATGCTCTTGCAGCTCGACGAGTTCCACGCATACACCAGTAGTGGAAAATGGAATGAGGAGAGAACAAAATTGCTGCGCGTCACTCCCCGGTAACGATGCCAATTTTGACACGCACCCATCGTGCGGTACGATCAAAATACTTGTGTATGCCCAAGACAGACAATACACGCTCCTACATCTCACAACCAAAGACAAGTCTTAGTGGTAAGTATAGGGTCGAATCCCACAGGGAGTGAGGAACCACTTTGTTCTCTGACGACAAACTGAGGTGTCACTGGTCTCAATCTGTATACTCTGCACAAGAAATTAAACAAAGATCAATAATAACATGGGGTGAGGTTGTACGGTTAGGTCATAATTGTTGTCAACATTTGTTTCGGTCATAGGCATACTGATGATTCGTCCATGATCTATATAAACTCAAGGCATGGCCCAAAGACATTGGGGCGTTTCAAGATGTTATACTTCACACTTAGAATGGTTTAGTCCATTGTAGTCACTTGGTCCGAAGGTCACACAATCTCCGGTCACAAGGCAGTGATTCACTCCTCCTTAGATAGTAGTCATACCTGTTACTCACCAACCTTCTCTCCCGAGGTCCCCAACTCTGCACTTTGAGTGACACATGCCTCCTGGACACAACCATTTCCGGCTTGTCAGCCGACCAGTCATAGATATGCTACGGCGCAGAAGTTACCTTCCTCGTTTGATAACCATGGTTTGATAGAGAAGCCCAAGACTGAGGGAGGACAGTGTATCCCATCAATCCTTTTCCCACCTTTCGGATCTACAACGCCTTTTGTTGACGCTGCTCAGCTACTCGGTCTTGGGTATACCGGTTGTCACGCCCTGGTATACCCTGGCCTTTGCTTGACACAGACAGCGTTTTACCAAACGGAGATCACCCGTTAGGCCCCTACTGCCCATGGTTTCGAACTGATCCTTCCAGAACCACGAGACTCAACCGAAAGAACAAATGCCTCACGAATGTTTACATATTGACAACAATTATTTCCACCCCTTAAACCTCACCAAAGGGACTACTCACGCATAGCAGTAAACATAAATGCAATAAGAATTAAACACGACATATAACAAAAGGGAAATACTTGGATTAAAGAAATAGTACCTAAGGACACGAGCCTCAATCTTGTTCCTTACTTGAATTGAAAACGAAAATGATAATGTACTGGAAATGTAAATTATTTTGAATGCCACACCTGACAGAATTTAGGGCAATTAACTATATAAAACAAAAGTTCAGTAGGCCAAGAACTTCTCCACGCAGCACATCTTCATCCTTTTATACTGCCATCTGGTGGAGGGCTAACCCTAGCTGCGCCAGCTCGATATCTTCATCGAGATCTTCTTTCTTTCTTTAGCGCAATCCTTGATTGATCCGATTGGAGATATTTTCCAGCTACATGCTATGGTCAACCTTCCCCTTTTCCAGATTCTTCCAGCTTCTTCTTCGTTCTTCAGCATTCTTTCATCAAATCTTCGGGATCCACTTTCCTTACTCGGCTTCGGCTGTCTGCTTCTCCTTGTAGTGGTCAGATGGATTGCTTCATTCGGTTTGACTTATACCAGGTGGATTGCTTCGGGTTCCCATACCCCAAGTTAGACTTGAGAGGTACTGATCACTAATTTATTAGCAACAAAATACCGCAACTAACACAGTGCAATTGTAGCAAAAATTGGTAACTGAGTATCGCAACTAACACAGTGAAAAAGAAAAAGAAAGGAGGTGAAGAGATGTGAAAAGATGTGTCTAATAGGTCAGGCAAAGGACCTATATATAGGCACAAGAGATAAATACAGTGTAGAACTCGAAAATACTGAGAAAATATAAAAAATCCGAAAATTCCCGAAAATTCGGAAATTTCCGTCAACACTATTCACAGCTGTGCGCGACTTTCTTATTTTGGTCATAACTTTCTTGTCCGAACTCCGATTTATGATCTGTTTGCGCTCACGAACTTCTCTTGAGACGAACGAAAACTTATATTTCTGACAATATTTCTAAATTCCATCTCGAAAATCCTATAAAATCCATCAAAGTTCGAGCAAGTAACATAGTTTACAAGATAAAGCAATAAAAGCACAAAACAATCATCCAACACTCAATTTCCTATAAAATTAACATCATATGAACACTAAAAACCATGGAAACATGAGTCTTATCAACTCCCCCAAACTTAAGCCATTGTTCGTCCTCGAATAATGAGAAGAACACAATCAATAACACGAATGGGTAAGAGATTTAGCTCATCGATGCCTCCGAAAAATAAAGAATGATAGAATTCTCAAATCCTCAATAATTAAGCACAAAATTCACCAATAAACACAACCTATAGCAAAATCAACATTGACATTCCAAACAATTGAATCTCACAAGGTATGTGTATCACACAACTCTCAATTTGATAGAATATATAGGACGTGTATGCTCTCATCGAATTCAATACAATGCAGATCACTTACCATAAGCTTGTCAATCGTCTACAATCTCCATCGCTAATAGTGTGCTAGGACTAAGATCAAAAAGGTCTTTTTCTTCGGGTTATAATGTAGGGACATTGGTTAAGGTAGGGAAATATAGGCTAAGTGACTCAAATAGATCAAGAACACCAACCTTATGACTTCACCAAACAAGTATGGAATAAATTCCATCTTCCACCCAACTACGTCTCCATAATCACACAACTCAAGGGATTTAAACAAAACAGAACTAAACACTCTTTTATGCTCTCCATTTATTTCCAACAAACAAAGTCGATTCTCTAACAAATTTCTCAATAAACACTCGACTTCACACTTTTTTTCTTTCTTTTTCCTTTTTTTCACAACCTTCTAGAGCTTATAAGAGCAAATAGTAGCACAATATCATCCCTTCTTTTTCACAGCCCACTATGATATTCACCACACAAAGAGCCCTATCATCCAACTAAAAAAATAAAAGCTAAATAGGCTCAAAGTGGATAACAAAGGATAATATTTTCGTTAAGGACAATGTTTGGGATAATAATGTGGCTAACAAAAGATGGCCTAAAATCATCTCCTAATCCTGGGCACAACACCAACCTCGACACAGAAACCATGGCAAGTTCTAGAAGATCACCACATGCATGACAAAACTCACAACAAAGAATAAACTGTGTATGATAAACACTTATGGCTCAAAATTTCACAGGTTTATTCAACGTCCAAAAGTCAAGGTTAAAATCACTCTATAATTATGCAAATTAGTTCCAATTATTCTTAAATCATCAAAGAAAATCCAATTCAATTTTTTTTCCCACAGAAATCATCATTGGCATCTTACCAGAAATCTAATGGAGCAATAAACATCTCAAAAATAAAGAACACACACCACCAACCAAACAAGATAAAACAATAAACGCAACAAAAAGATAAAAGTGATACACATATCTAATCTCACCCCCCTCCCCCAAACTTATTACAGAACATAAGTTCGAAAATAAGTTTGGAGGGATGATGATATGTGTGCCACTACTCACAGAAAAAACATGCTGCACGGTTGTAGTATGGACAAGGCGCGAGTTCCCGCATCTTCCAAGCTTAACACTGCACTAAACTCCCAAACAAAACAAAGAAAACAAATAAACAAAAAGAAACTAAAAGAAAGAAAACAAAACAACGAAAACGGTTGGGTTACCTCCCAACAAGTGCTTAATTTAACGTCGAGAGCTCGAAGATACCTCATGACTCATCCTATCCCCACACGCTGGAAAACAAAGAGGGGCATCAAAAGAATGCAAACCTCTAAATCCCAAACCACCTCTGAAAAGGTAAGCCAAACAATCACACAAGCAACGATAAAGCAATCGAGATCATTATGCTTCAAAGATATCTCCAAGAACTTGACTATCTTTTCATCTGAATTTGGCTTGGCCAAGCAGCGGGGGATTGGAGCAGCAAGCTTGTACTCGGGCATGGGAGGAGCAGGAATAGAAACATGCTCTATAGCAGCAGAAATATGAGGGATGCTAAAATCCTCCTTAGGAGTAGGGGGCTCATCAGCTGCTATTTTCTCAATCTCCTCATCTTTCTCCTCGGCATCCTGCAACTTTGAATAAGACTAATGTTATGCACGCCTGTCCGATTCTTCGAGCAGTCTTTCCAGATCTTCCACTATACGCCTATACTCTGAGGGACACATCAGTCAAAAATCAGGAGCCATGAAAAAAAAATAAAGAAAAGAAAAGCCTGAAATAATGCCTAAGTCCTATTAGGAATATTAAAGTAAATTCTACACAGTCCCCGGCAACGGCGCCAAAAAGTTGATCGCTAATTTCTTAACAACAATAACTGCAACTAAACAGTGGAATCGTAGCACAGAAACAGCAAGTCGAGTATCGTATCCACATGGACTATTATAACGAATCACTCTAAGTAATCCCGAGTAAACTCTAATAGCATTCGGACAAACTCTAATATGATGGAAGAATAAAACTAAAATCAAAATAAAGCATATGAAACAGGAGAAAAACTCAAATAATAAAAGACTCTGACCCTAGGGATGCACTTTTACTAATTAACTACATGCATTTAATCTATTAATTCAATTACCAATTTAATCCAACCCTGATGAGAGATCACAGAACTATTCACAAGCTTCTCTAACGAACACCTATGAAAGTAGATTAATTTACCCCCTTCACATTCAAGACTCCAAGGAATAAATTAACTCCCAAGCGTACACAAAGAATAGCTCCCTATAGTTTCACCTATCCCATTCAAGTGTCAAGGCTACTACTATAACATGCATTCCTGAATCGGCTGAACAATTATCGCATTCAAGTCTTCAAATCGAACAACTAGACATGTAAATTATTGGTCAAATAATTCACAAGAAATTAAGCACCAGGAATCATGAATCACAAGTTGGAGGGCAAATTGATATCAATAAATCATACACACATAATTAATCAGCTATGTACAAACCCTAGGTTCAGATTAACGAACTAGCCAGACATACTAAAATAAATCAAAAGCATAAATAAAAAGAAAGCAATTAAAATAAATGAAATAGATAAAACCCGGAAGAAATTCTGGATGAACAGCTTGAATCTGCAGAAATAAATCTAATCTATGAAAACTGAATGTAAAACTGAAAAAAAAAGAAAAAGAAAAAGAAAGGAGGTGAAGAGATGTGAAAAGATGTGTCTAATAGGTCAGGCAAAGGACCTATACATAGGCACAAGAGATAAATACAGTGTAGAACTCGAAAATACTGAGAAAATATAAAAAATCCGAAAATTCCCGAAAATTCGGAAATTTCCGTCAACACTATTCACTGCTGTGCGCGACTTTCTTATTTTGGTCATAACTTTCTTGTCCGAACTCCGATTTATGATCTGTTTGCGCTCACGAACTTCTCTTGAGACGAACTAAAACTTATATTTCTGACAATATTTCCAAATTCCATCTCGAAAATCCTATAAAACCCATCAAAGGTCGAGCAAGTAACATAGTTTACAAGATAAAGCAATAAAAGCACAAAATAATCATCCAACACTCAATTTCCTATAAAATTAACATCATATGAACACTAAAAACCATGGAAACATGAGTCTTATCAGGTACTACGCCTAGGCTCCATGCTGGTAAACATAACATTGCAATCTGGGCTTGGTAATGCCCATTCTGATCACATTTCTTCCGTTTCCGCTCCACTGGATCTTCCTTCCTTGACACCAAGGTTTTCCCCCGGACGGACTGACACAAATAAAGGAGAAAAATAGGGTCAAATGGCCCAAAAGTCGAAGACGCATCAACGGTCGCCGCTGTTTCGCTGCTCCGCGCGACTTTCTTATTTTGGTCATAACTTTATTGTCCAAACTTTGATTTGTGATCCGTTTGCACTCACGAACTTGTATCGAGACGGTCTATAACTTCTATTTCATACAAGGTTTCCAAATTCAAACTCGATAATCCTGTAAATTCCTTCAAATTTCGAGTAAGAATCATGTTTCACAAGATAAAGCAATTTAAGCACAAAACAATCATCCAACACTCAATTTTCTATAAAATTAACATCATATGAACACTAAAAACCATGGAAACATGAGTGTTATCAATGATTATTCTCGATATACTCGGGTTGTCTTTCTATACAATAAATGAGAGACTCTACTGGAACTACCAAAACTGATAAAAGGTTGTGTGTTGAAAAGGAAGTCAACATCATCAGTATCAGATCAGATAGAGGGACTGAATTCCTCAACTCAGTCATTCGGGACTACTGCTAAGAAAGAAGAATCAGTCATCAAACCTCTGCAGCAAGAACTCCACAGCAAAATGGAGTAGCAGAAAGAAGAAACATGTCTTTGAAGGAAACAGCAAGGACAATGCTGGCCGAATCAAAACTACCACTGAAGTTTTGGGCTGAAGCAGTCAACAATGCTTGCTACACACAGAATTGCTCCTTCCTCACTCAAAGACATGGAAAAATTCCATACGAGCTATGGAAGAACATGAAGCCAACGATTTCTTACTTTCATGCTTTCGGTTCTCGATGTTTCATTCATAACAATGACAAAAGAAAGTTAAACACCTTTAATAGCAAGGCTGATCCAGGAATTTTCCTTGGATACTCTAGAACTGAACGATCCAGCAAAGCCTATTGAGTGTTTAACTCTCAAACTCTTTGTGTGGAAGAAACACCTCATGTTATTTTTGATGAGTCTATTGATGATTTCAGAAAACAGGAAACTAAAGGGAATGTAGAGAACTTTGAAGTTTTCAATAATGAAATGAAAAGCACCGAACCCACTGAAGTGTTGGTGTGGGGACCAAGCAAAGAAGAAGATACTGAAAAGCTTCAGTATCAGAAGATCAGTCAAATGAATGAAGGTTTAACTGGAGATGCAATAGAAGGCATCAGTCAAGGGGGAACTCCAACGACTGGAGAAACAGGAAAAATTGCAACTGTAAAACAAGTTGAACCTGCTGCTGCAACACCAGTTCAACACTCCCTTGCTCGAGAAGCAAATGAAGGACCGAGATCAATCCTGACTGAAGAACCTCCACCTTCACCAGAAGAAATCAAGAAGTATCGAAGATGGTTTGAACTTCACTCTAAAGACAACATCATCGGAGAACCATCAGATGGTGTGAAGACTCGAAGATTGATGTGCAACCTCGTCTACGACATCAACCAGAACTATATCAACGAAGATGTGCATTTCAGGTGTTTCTTATCTGACACTGAACCCAAAGACATTGAAGAAGCACTGAAGTCCACCCAATGGGTTATCGCAATGTAAGAAGAACTCAATGAATTCAACAGGAATTCAGTTTGGGAACTAGTGGATCGCCCAGACGATGCAAAAGTTATTGGCTTGAAATGGATTTTCAAGAACAAGAAAGACGAAGAAGGTCACGTGGTAAGAAACAAAGCAAGGCTAGTGGCCAAATGATACAGTCAAGAAGAAGAAATCGACTACGATGAAACATTTTCCCCTGTTGCAAGACTGGAAGCAGTCAGACTCTTCTTAGCCTTTGCCGCTCACAAAGGATTCAAAGTAGACCAAATGGATGTGAAGTGTGCATTTCTCAATGGGGTGCTCACAGATGAAGTCTACATGGAACAACCTCCAGGTTTTGAGGTTGCTGGACCAGAAAAGGTGTACAAGCTAAAGAAGGCGCTCTATGGATTGAAGCAAGCTCCAAGAGCGTGGTATGATACTCTCTCTAAGTATCTAGTTGAACAATGTTTCAAGAAAGGATCAGTTGACAGAACTCTGTTCACACTGAAGGAAAGAGAGGACCTCCTACTTGTTTAGATCTATGTCGATGACATCATCTTCGGATCCAAATTCGAACGAATGTGCAAGAAGTTTGCTGACATTATGACGAATAAATTCTAGATGTCAATGATGGGAGAAATGAATTTCTTTCTGGGATTATAAGTAAAGCAGACTAAAGAAAGAATACTGATCAACCAGTCGAAGTATGCCAAAGAACTGATCAACAAGTTCGGTATTCAGCATATAAAATCAGTCAAGATTCCAATGAACACCAACTGGAAGGTGGATCCAGGATCTGAAGGAAAACCTGTATCTTCAACCAAGTACAGAGAAATCATTGGATCACTGCTCTATTTGACTGCTAGCAGACCAGACATTACATTTGCAGTCGGAGTTTGTGCAAGATATCAGTCAGACCCAAAGGAAGCTCATATGGATGCAGCAAAGCGGATTCTAAGATATCTCAAAGGCTCACCCAACATAGAACTGTGGTATCCAGCTGATGACGACTTCATGCTTACCAGATACTCAGACTCAGATTTTGCAGGATGCAAAATCAATAGGAAATCAACTTCAAGAACCTGTCAGTTCCTAGGCAACAAGCTCGTCTCATGGTTTTCAAAGAAATAGACTTCAGTCGCCACATCTACAACTGAAGCTGAATATGTTACTGCGGGAAGTTGCTGTTCACAACTTCTATGGCTAGTCCAACAGCTGAAGGACTACGGGATCGAAGAAAAAGAAGTCCCAATCTATTGCGACAGCTCTAGTGCTATTGCAATCTCTCATAACCCAGTTCACCACACCAGAGTCAAGCATATCGCGACCTGTCATCACTTCATTCATGACCATGTGGAAAAGAAGAACGTTTCAGTTGAATGGATTCCAATCACAGTTCAGAGAGCTGTCGCAGCCCGATTCCCAACGCTAGTAATAGCGGGGTACGAGTATCGATACGACTAAAATAAATGAATAACGAACAATAGAACTAAACTGAACATCGGGCGGAAGCTTACATCAAAACATACTAAGGCAAAGCATTATAATTCGGCTCAAGGGTATATACGTCAACATCGTTATAACTTCTTGAATATTAGAAATTTCAAGAAGAAAAGCAAAGTAGGTACAGCTTATTTTCTATAAGGAAGCATAATATCAAGAGTCTCACAGCAAAGGCGTAACAATTATATGTATGACGACATATAACCGTGAGTATATTGCTTGATTAGAAAGGCATAAGGTATCTTCTCACTAAGGTTTTATCAACATCAAAAGGATAACAAAGTACAACATCTTTAAGACTCTAACATCAAAGAAACTTCATCGATGAAACAATCCCCACCAGCACCAGTCCTATCTCGCTCCATAGCTTCGCCTGCACATTTAGAAATACATGCAGGGCGTGAGTAATAATACTCAGTGGGCAAATGCCGAAGAAACATCATGAAAGGTGCTCTTAGAGCTATATGTTTGAAACTTGCCATATCATCAGCAATACACAGAAATAAGTTAGCATCAAAGAATATGTGCATGCAGTTTTCATAATCATAACATCATAAGTAAACGATAGCGCTATCAAAGTATTTATCATGCATGTACCACATCTACAACTCATTATTATCGGTACTGAGAAGTAGGCCTCCCTCTCAAGTACCGTGACTGGCCGACCCGAAGACGGCTCACAGTCACCTCTGTGCACAAAATCCCGCTTGTGGCAGGACAGAATTCGTCTCATCAGTAGAGGGTAACATACAAGCTCAACATCAAAAAATTGGCAAGTCAAACAGTTCTTAAACATCATTTATCTCAATATTTGATAAACTCATAAATTTCATCATCAATCATTTAGAAAGCTCAAACGATAAACGTATACTCAAAAATATTGCCCACCTGTAGTCCTTCGCTTAAGCTCGGGTAGGAATAGGTGACTTACTTCTTCGTCTCGCTCGGGTCTTCATAAATCATCAACATCATCACGAAGGTTCATGTGATAAAACAAACCTTAGTTAGAACTCATTACTAAAATCCAAACTCGTCTCAACAATAACTTCTTACTCAACGTCTATTTACCCAGTAAAACTAAATCCCTAGGCATACTCGACTTCTAAGGATTCACACGTCTTACCCTCGATTTATCTCTCAACTCGGACCATACTCATAGCAAACAAGCACATAGGCATGCACAATCACATAAGCATACAACTTCACATAAACATATCACAAACAAACAAACATAAGTTTGACTCGGAGACCAGAGCAGAGAAATGCTCGGTGGTCAGAGTGGAAAAACTCAGCAGAGCAGAGCAGAGAAGAAATGCTCGCCAGAGCAGAGGAATGCTCGCCAAAGCAAAGGAAAAATTTACGTCAGGGCAGAGAAATGAACTCTTAGTCATAGCAGAGGAATGACGAACTCTCTGTCGCCAGAGGAATGGCGAACTCTCTGTTATACCAGAGAAATGACGAATTCTCTGGCATGTCAGCGGAGAAGTGAATTCGCTGGTCAGGGCAGCGGATAAATGAATTCTCTGGCATGCCAGTGGGGAAAAGACTTCTCTGGCATGCCAGCGGGGAAACGAACTCTCTGGCGTACCAGCGGGGAAACGAACCCTCTAGCGTACCAGCGGGGAAACGAACCCTCTGGCATACCAGCGGAATCACATCTCGGTAGAGCAGAACAAGACTCAAGGCAGAACAGTGCGGAGAAAAGAAAACTCGAAAACTCATCAACTTTTTATACCCAAAATCATCAAACACTCTCAAACATCAAAAATACTATCACGCAACATCATAGCCAACTCAAAAACTCATTTAAACTCTACATTCATCAGCATCACGTTAATCCTTCCATATTTTCATGCTCATCATCAAAACATCGCTCAAAACATAACCTACAGATTTTCCCAATTTCTTACATCAAACTAAGTTTTGTAAAAACTCAGATCTCAAGACTAAGCTTTGCAAAACACTCCTTAATCACGTCAAATCATCACATATGACACATTTCTCACCCCAAAATTTAGGAAAGAACCAGAAAGATTTTTAAAGGGCATGAACCCTAATTTTCGAAAATGACGAAAAAGGTGGAGAAGGAGTTTCTCATGCTTCAATCATCCTTCTATACACATATAACACATAATAAAGTCTAGATCCAAAAGATTGAAACACTTACTCAAGCGGTTTCAAGAAAAAGAAAATCTTCTCTCTATTCTTCAAGCATCAAACTCCACTAATCTTCTTGAATCAAGAGTAGAAAGTGTTTTAAGGACTAGATTTAGTGGAGGATTTCACCATCAATATGTCTTTAGAAGCTTGAGCTTAGTCTCCAATGGAGGAGAGGAAGAATGGCGTGAGGGGGAGAGAAGAAGGTGAAGGGCCGAAAATGAAAGTGACGGCAAGAGAGAGAAAAGTCTCTTGTTTTAATCACAATTCTTACACTCTAATCTAGAAAGCATTAAATGCTCAAATAGTACTTTGTCTCCCCACTTGGACTCTTGTCACATCACACATGTGAGAAGGATTAAAATAATAAGTGTGAGAGTAGGAATGTGTGGTGGAAAATAAATCATGTACTACCCCAATTAGTACTCAAACATAAATACACACTTATCAGGTAAATCAAATAACGTCAAACAAATAGCTCACAAGGCTATCACATTAAAACAGATCATCACTCGTCATTAATCTCATCGTCATTCTAGCTTAATCCTCTTTATAGTGACTCTCAATCACTACCTCGACTCTATCTCTCGTCTTTCATCTCATCTCAAAATTTAATCAACGACTCCATCTCAACTCTAACATCATTCTCAATTCTATCATCATCTCTATTTTACTCATATTACCATCCATTGATAACTTCCTCTCGATTTTATTAAGCTAGTCTTTAACTCTCAAGGTTCTCAATGGTATTTTGATGCTACTTCAAGGTAATATCATCAAGGGTTCTCTCCTTCTCTTCCTCGACTCTATGTCAAACTCATTATTCCTATTTTCTTAATAGGACAGTTAATCTCTGATAACTCGGTATCCGGTAATTCTATTCCCGGTAGTCGGAAGTAAAATAAAATCTCGACTCGTTCCTCAAATCTCATCACTCTTACTCCATCCTTGGTTTGTCTACTCATAACTCTATTTAATAGAAAACCTGTCTTATCTGGTCATGAAAGAAAATAATCTCGCATCTCGACATCGCAGTATTCTCAATAGTGTTTAAACACTATCTCCCAACATAAGGAAAAGTATGGGGTGTTACAAGAGCAGACTTGCTGACCAAAGCCCTTCCGAAAGATAGGTTCAACGATCTCTGTGGAAGGATCGGTCTCATCCCCCAAAGAATGATGTTGCCTTCGAATATTTCAACTGCAGTTACGACGACTGATGATCAGTCAACTTGTGGTCCTCAACTAATGCGGTGGCAACCAAAGAAGATGAGTCTTCATCTGAGGGGGAACTTATTCTCATAAGTCAACTTGACACGTGGTATCGACTGACTACAATGATCAGTCGACCTTGAAATAAAACACACGCTCACTCTTTTCCACTACTTTTTACTATCGAATTCTCTCTAACTTTCGGATAATCATGGGAACACAGGTAGATAATAGAAAATTCTCCACCATAGATCCGATTGAAGGAATATTAAACTTAATTAATACTCGATTTGCCCGAGGATCGTCTCTTGGATTATCTTAATTCACCATACATCGATTAAACCTAGCATACTCCTATTAAATTAAGTGTTGTACCTTGGAGTTAGAAATACCTGAAGAATTCCTAAGAATTCATCAATTCGTCGCTGAACAGGTCAGCCAACTTCAAGCCTTTGTTTGAAGCCTCAAGCATCCTCCGATCGTATTTTGTCCAGAAATACAACTTATTCCTTTTCGAAAGAGCTTTCCGTGGCCGCCTGTTTCGTCCAAATCCGAGTTTTGTAGAGGAAGCTATGGCTGTTCTTCGGAAACTACCAGAACTTGATTTCCTACGAAAAACTGACTCCAGCTCAGATATTCTGAACTGTATCCCGCTCAGTTTCCAACGTTGGATGGACAACTAACTATGAGAACTCCCATAGAGAATTCGACCACCTAGAAATCGGCGCCCCCTACTGCTCTCTATAAAACCCTAATTTTTGTGTGTCTTATTCTGAGAGCAGATAGTTGTATTTATAGACAAAACATAGTCATAGGGCTCCAATAACTGTACTAGGCGTCCCTTACTCATTACTGGGCTCAGGAGACTTTGGGCCAGTCCAGGGATCAGATACAAGGAATAAAGATGGGCCTCTAATGAATTAATTCTTATGATCAGCCCAGATCATAATTAATTCATAAGTATTAATTCATTCCACTAGAGAATCAATACTGACTTACCCCTTTATTACTGGTGATGAGTCGGGGCTTGTATTTAGACTTATTAAATCTCCGTATTTAAAATATCCGACATCCATTAATTAATTAGAGCTCTGACAGCTTAAATTAATTAATCTCTTTGTAATCCTTAAGCAGTACCGCTCAAACCTTATTATTGCGCCTGAACTTAATCAACCTACAGGGTTTAACGCATTAAACCTTATTGAGCTCCTTAAGGGAATGTCATTATCATATACCGGATACGGGTACTAATACAGATAACCAATTATCATATATTGACCACTATCACCCAAGATACAGAGTACTCAAGTTAATATATAACTCTCACCCATAGTAAATCAAAGTGATACACGAATCAACATATATATCTGAAATCTTATTAGTATTAAGATTCTATTAAGTCATCGAGATCTTGATTCTTCACTTATGTCAGATAGAAGAATACATCTCACTGTGATCCTATCAATACGTTATGACGTACCAGTATAGACAAATAGTCAAGACAAACTATTTTCATCTATACTGCAGCCTAGACCAAGTCATCTCGGCTGTGATCTATTTATATCTCTTAAGTTTATTCTAATTATATGACCTTCTGTGATCCGTTAATCACCATATAATCAACTTATATAGAGATAAATGACATACATATGCAATCATGAACACAATCAGATAGGAGATAAAATAGTGAACACAGGAATCATTGTATATGATCACTATTTATTAGTAATAAAAATACCGCAACTAACACGGTGTAATCGTAGTATAAACAGCAATCGAGTATCGTATCCACAGGAACTGAAAAACCGAAATTACCCTAGCTATCTCCTAGACAAACTATAACAGTAGACAGGCAACGGAAAGTAGAGATTGATTGACTTAAACTAAAACGCAGATAACAATAAATATAAGCACGTAGAAAAATCAAATAAGGAAAAACAGCTGATCCTAGGGTAGTAAGTTCATTAATTAAATCTACGCAATTAATCTATTAATCCTATGTACCAGTTTAATCCAGTTATGATGAGAGATCACTTAATTAATCAATCACTCTCGCTAGAGCAGCAACGATCGTAGATTAGTAAATTCTCTATCTCCGCTAGGTCTCAAGAAAATCTACTAACTCCCAAAAGCTTCTAAGAATAGCTCTCTATGATCCACCTATCTCCGCTAGGTCTCAAGGTTAAAATCATATCATACATTCTTGAATCCACTAAACAGTTATCTCCGCTAGGTCTCAAACCGAATAGCTACACATGCAAATTATTCGCCAGATAATCCACAAAAAATCAAACACCAGGAATTATGAATCATAAACTGGAAGGCACAAAGGTATTAACAAATAAATCACATAAATTCAATCAACTATTTACAAACCCTAGAATCAGCTAAACGAAACTAGTCAGACATAGCAAAAGAAAGCATAAACATAATTAAAAAGAAAGCAATAATAAAAACTGAATTAAATAAAACACGGAATGAATGTTGAATGACAGCTGAAATCTTGCAGGAAAAATAAAGCTAATGTATGGAATCAATAAAATTCTAATAAAAAGAAGAAGAAGAAAAGAAATAAAGAGATGTAAAGAGATGTGTCTAATAGGTCAAGGAAATGACCTATATATAGGCACAGGAGATAAATACAGTGTAGAACTCGAAAATACTGAGAAAATATAAAAAAACCCGAAAATTCGGAAATTTCCATCCGTTTGCGCTCACGAACTTGTATCAAGACGATCTACAACTTCTATTTCAGACAAACTTTCCAAATTCGAACTCAATAAACCTGCAATTTCCTTCAAAGTTCGAGTAAGAATCATATTTCACAAGATAAAGCAAATTAAGCACAAAACAATCATCCAACACTCAATTTCCTATAAAATTAACATCATATGAACACCAAAAACAATGGAAACATGAGTGTTATCGGTATACAAGCATAAAACATTCTTACTTTCAGTATACAAATCCAACACTGATAGGTTCAATTATAGAATCACCACCATCTATGGTCTTCACAGATTGCACGCAGAGGGCGCCGCGATGCAACAAGGCGTGCGGAGGCGGCGGCCGCGACTTCTCTTCAAAACGCGTCTAAAACTTCACGAAATGCCAAATACACCTCGACACCTTGAAAAACAACAAAAACATGCAGAAAGCCATCGAACAAGTATAAAATAACACAAATATGAGCAGAGCATGCTCGAACGTGTATCCAATAACAACCAAAAGTGAGATAAACAACCCCCACACTTAATCATTTGCTTGTCCTCAAGCAACATCCAATGATAGTTCACAAGTAAATTTCCCCACCAAACATATCTCAAATCAATCCAAGTCTCTCTAGCTATCTACATTTCTCACAAAGTGTTCAAAGTTAAGGTTTTAGGAAGCAACAACAAAATGATACAACTCAATCCGATCAGACCCAATACTCCGCTAAAGGTGAATTACATAATGTGATTGCCTTTATAATCAAATCTCACTTCTATGCTTGAAGATAGTAATCAATCAAATCAATTCCCATTTCTCTTTTTTTTTTTTCTTTTCAAGGTCATGTTATTTCCATTCTCAATAGATGAGCCAATTTTCGTGAGATCAACACTTTTGGAGGTGATCCAAAATGTTCTTGCGTGGTTTCCCATGCTTATAGTGATACCATCAGAGGAGCAGAGACCCACAGCTATTAAGAACTTCACAACAATCCAACAATTCCAACACAAGAGATAACATTTTAGGCTATCACGATGGAAACACTCCCCATAGCATCTACAGGAAAAATCACGTCATGAATTGCTCATTAGGGTGTTGCATCCAAAATGTTAAATCAATTACGCCAAGCGAGGAGACAAAGACAACAACCAATCCAACACAAATCATAAATTCCACTTGTGAACAAATCGTCAAAATGTATAGGATTACTTGAAACCAAACAAACAACCAAGATAAGGTGACCATTTTCCCCACACAAGCACACAAATGAACTCATCCGCAAGTATCAAAATCAAGAAAATCAACACTTCCCCCCCCCCCCACACTTAAAACAAAGCACTGTCCGTAGTGCTCACAAAAATAATGGTGTAAGAGAAAAACTTCCCTGAAATATCAATCCAGGTGATGAGCCTGTGGCGTCCCACCATGCCATGCTTGCCTCTCATGCACACAAAATGTTAATTTCGAAAGCACGGAACCTGCACCAAGCACTAGAGACACAAACCAACACCAACTCAAACAGAAGAAAAAAAAAACAAAAAAAAAAACAAATGAAAGCAAGAAAAACATGGGTTGCCTCACATGCAGCGCTTGTTTTAAAATCGCCAGCCCGACTGAGATGAACCCTTAACCAAAGTCTGATTGAACTTAAGCTGCCTTAGCGCTTGTGTAAACACATCTTCTCGAGTTGCAGCTGCGGATCCTCTTGATGAGCACTCAACGCTCATAAAATAATCCGATCTGTTGTCCATACATTATTGGGGACCGAGTGTACCTCCCTCATCAAGCTTCTCCTCCAGTAATAGGGCACAAAGAAAATCCTGCTCTATATCATCCTCACATTGCAACTTATCCAAAACCTCATTCTCATTGTCGGCCTTCTTTTGCAGGTTAACAAGGAATTCCTACACAATATTGTCCTCATCCTGCAACTCATCAAGAAATTCCTACACAATACAATCCTCATCCACAACATCAAATATCTCAACATAAGAGCAATTTTGCAACAAAAGATTGGGAGGAATATATTTCTTGTCAAAAACTGAGAATGTTACCGATCTACCTGACCCCGCCATACTCAAAGTTCCAGTTCTCACGTCAATGCGAGTATGGGCGGTGGCCATGAAAGGCCGGCCAAGCAAAATGAGATGTTCATTCTCTCCTCTAATTCCTTTCCCCACATCAAGCACAACAAAATCCACCAACACTCCAACCCCTATCACTAAAACTTCAACATCCTCCACAAGGCCCCTTGGGCTACTAATAGAGCCATCAGCTAGCTCTATTTTCATATCAGTGCTCTTCACCTCCTTACTGCCCAACATCTCAAAAATAACAAGCGGCATCAAATTGACTATCACGCCCAAATCAAGTATACTCGAGTGGACCAAAACGTGCCCATAAATGCTCCACCAAATCATGTCAAAGGCGAGTGTGAAATCGGCTATCCCGCATGTTTTGACTCCGAGCTACGTAAGAGGCAAATTTCGGCGGTGCTCCAGAATGGAACTCCATTTTGGGACCGCTGCTTGAACCTTCACCGCCCCCAATTGGTAGCATGGTCTCCTTTATCATCGATTATCATGTTGTGCAAAATGATGCACACAAACATGATATCGCTCAAGACCTCTTTCTTCCATAAACGAGACTGGTCTTTGATAATGCCCCAACGAGCTTGGAGAACACCAAAAGCTCGTTCTACATCATTCCGTGCAGGTTCTTGCATCACTTTGAACCTCCTATTTTTCTCGTCACTTGGAAATGTGAAGCTTTTCACGAACACGGGCCACTCTGGATAGATTCTATCAGTTAAGTAGTAGCCCCTTGTGTGGTGGGCGTCGTTGGCGATGAAGTGGACCGCTGCTTCGTTTCCCGAAAGGATATCGTTGAACAATGATGATTGGTTGAAGATGTTGATGTCATTGTTTGAGCCTATGATGCGGAAGAAGGCGTGCCATATCCAAAGATCTTGAGATGTTATTGCCTCAAGTATAATGGTGGGCTCGTCGTGATCCCCTCGAGTGTAAGCGTCGTGCCACGCCGTTGGACAATTCTTTCAGATCTAATGCATACAGTCAAGACTCCCCAACATCTCGGGAAGCCATGCTTCGCGAGATGCATGGCAAGTAGCCTTTGACAATATGCGGTGGTCGGTCTTCTCAAAATGCCTTATCCGAAAGCGCCGGTAGAAAAATGAATCATTATAAATAGGCTCGTCGACAAAGTAATCCCGATGAAGTCGAACACCACTGCTTTCACGATCACGAAGAATATATCTCTGCTTCGTTTTTTCCTTAGGATGATCAAAATTAATAGTAGATGCCACTTGCATGAAGTTGGAGGCAAGATGCATGAAAAAGGCTCCGGGATTGATATTTGGATAAGGAAAAATAAGGTGATCTTGATTAGGGTTGTAAACGAATCGAATCGAATCGAATACCATTGTATTCGATTTGTATTCGTGAAATTATTCAAGATTCGAATCAATATTCGAATACTTTTCGAATAATAAATCTGATTCGTATTCGATTCGATTTGATATTTGAACTATTCGTATTCGATTCGAATATTCGATTCGTTTCAAAATTTTACACAAAAATATCAAAAATAATATTTTAAATAATATAAAATTCTAGAAACTAATAATAATTCACACAAATAATAATATAGTTGGAAAATGGGTAATTTAGTGAGCATCCAGTTTATACAAAAATTCCACAATACATTCTAATCCTAAAAAACATAATTAGAATTAATAACCAAAATCATAACACTAATAATAATTACAAATACTAAATAAGGAAAAGTATATTGTCAAATTTGACATCTCCATACCACTAAATTATCAAATACTAAATAAAGAAAAGTTTATTCTCAAATCATCAAAAGAACAATTCAATAAAACGAGACAAGCTCCCAACCTTCCACCAAATTTACACACTAACTGGTCTGCAACATGAAGTGAAAAGGCTTTTCTTGCTCCTGATAAAGTAAAATTTAGTTAGAAGTTATTTTATTTACGAAGACGTGAATATATAACAGATGAGTAAAATAAATAAATGGAACTCACATGTGTCATAACAGGCTTCTTGATCCCATGAAGTTGGCGAACCCAATCTGCTCCACAAACCAAAACTTGTACCATATCTGAAGATAATCTTGAACGATAAGGATCTAACACTCGAGTTCCTGCGCTAAATGTGGCCTCTGATGCTACCGTGCTAATGGGAACAGCTAAAATATCACGAGCTAGCTTGGATAAAATATTGAACTTCAATTCTTGAGATTTCCACCAAGCTAAGGCATCAAATTCAGTGGCTACACCTGCGTCTCCATCTTGACATCTAAAAACTCCCTCTTCCAAGTAAATGTCCAGCTCCGACTTTAAAGGACCATCAACCTCAACAGTGTTCAAATAGTCATCAAACATAGATAAACCAGAAGGCACCAATTTTCCTTTAGATGTGGAGTTTGCACATGTAGAAGAACATCTTTCAGAAATGGTAGCCTTTCGAGATCGTGCTTGGTCAGCTTCAACATACTCAAAGAACAAGCTATATAATGCACCTCGAACCTTCATCATTTGTGTACGTGCATCACCCTCTTTATATATCTTATTGAAAGCAAACTCGACCAACCTCATTTTGAACCTAGGGTCAAGTATTGCTCCAATAGCCATCAAAATATTGCAATTTCTTCAATATTTGTCAAATTTTTCCTTCATCTTTTTAACCATCACTCTAATAAAATCATCAGGATGGTTTTTTTTTTTTTTTCATCCAATACATGCTTGACTCTCCAAACAACAGCAAGGTACACATTAGAAGTAGGATAATCGACTCTAGAAATCACATGAGTAGCTTCATAAAAAAACCTCTAAAATGTCAACCACGTCCTTCACTTTCTTCCAATCATCAAGATTAGGACAAAAATAATATAAAGGCTCTCTCTGCTGAAATATAGGAAATGCATCTTTAACTCTGTATGCTTCAACTAACATCTCATATGTAGAATTCCAACGAGTTGGACAATCAATGATCAACTTTTTCACTGTGATTCCTAAATGATGCACAACATCAGAGAATTTTCTCAACCTAGACTCTGATTGATTAATAAACCGCACACTATTTTTGACATCTTCAATGGTTTTTTAATCTCAGAAAGACCATCTTGAACAACAAGATTCAGTATATGTGCAATACACCGAACATGAAACAACTGACCTTCCAATGGCAACTTGCAACTCCTAGAGAATGTTTCTTTAGCAATTCGAATTGTCACATCATTATTCGATGCATTATCCACAGAGATAGTGAAGACTTTATGTTCTATCCCCCAATCATTTGTACACTTCATGAGTCCATCAAATATATCAACACCTGAAAATATAGATAAAAATATCAAATTAGTATTAATTATAGTGATGTAAGACAAACTTTATAAATATAAACATATAATATTACCAGCATGTGGAGGAGAAAGAGGTATGAAGCTGAGAAGTCGCTTTTGAAGTTTCCACTCAGAATCAACAAAATGACCAGTGACACACATATAAGAAATCTTTTGCACCTTCGACTTCCAAATGTCAGTGGTCAATGAAATCTTATTTATGTCTTTCAGCGCCAACTGTAACTTTTTCTTCTCCGTGTCATAAACATCAATGACATCTCTCTTTGCCATGACACGGGAAATTTTCTCAAATTGTGGTTGATTGATACTTAACATGAAAGTAAAACCATAATTCTCCACAACATTGAAAGGTTGCTCATTCATTAGAATCCAATGCGCAACAGCCTCCCTTTGCTTGATATGATCATATTTACCATCTGACAAATGCTTCATCTCAAATTTGGATTTTACGGGCTGAAATTGCAATCTCTTTTGCTTTTCAGTGTGGAGTTTCTTTGCCAAACACCTCTTCAAGTGATTTAAAAGATTGCTTGTTGTACCACCAAGTGACTTAGTAAGAAAAGTCTTGCAATGGATACATTGATACTTTGAACTTCCATTGTCAAAACTCACTTCAATGAAATCTTCATAAACTTTCGAAGATTTTTTTCTCTTTTTTCTTTCAAACCGATCCTTATCTTCCTCACCTTCACCACCTTTACCGTCTTCACCACCTTTACCTTCTTCACCATCTTTGTCCTTATCAACATTCATCTCTTCAATCAATAGGACATCATCACCTTCTTCAGTGTCTATTTGGACTGTAGTCCTTTCCACCTTTCATCACAAATGTTTAGTTAATACCAAAATTTAAATAATACGCAAAATTCTACATGATAAATATGAGATGTTTCATGTGTTTACCTCATGTTCTTCCACTCTAATATCACTTTGTTTGAATTTTTGTTCTATCGAAATTGAGACATCCATGTTCTGCATAAATAATTTTAAAATTTAGAATATATATATATATATATATATATATATATATATATATAATGCTTAAACAATATATAACCAATTCCATTGACGTGTTTGATTTCTTTAGCATGCAGAGATCATGAGAACTAATTTAAAGGGGGGAAAAAGAAAAAAAAAATTAAGGTTCCTGATGTTTATTAGCAGACAACATCTTAATTAATTGTCAAGTAGCACATACTTTTACAAGGATAATCAAACAAAAGCCTGCAAATTTAATCAAATCCCACCCCGTACATAGAATTCAAACATAGGTCTTGTTGATTTAATTAGGTACACTTATTTGTATTTTTTGTTTATTTAAGAAATAAGTTTTAAATGAAAAACTCACGTGAACATATAATATGAAAACTTAAGTAATTAACTGGAGAGATGTCCTTAAGAAACTTGTGAGCAACTTGATGATAAACGATCGAAGATGAAGCGGTTGTTCAAGCTAATTTGCTATGTATCTTGCGGCGCTGCATGCAACTATGAAAGTGGGAGAAAGATGGGTGCTTACTTTTGAATTTAGGGCTTTGAGATATTAAGATTTTATTTTAATTCTTTTTTTTTCCATTTAATTCATTTAACTAAAATTTATTGTTTCTAGCTTATCTACTTTACTTACGTAGTTTTAGGTTATTGTTGTATTGTGTTTCTTTCTTTATTTATCCCTATTATATTAGAATTAGATAGGTATGAATAACATATTTTATATTATATATATATATATATATATTAATCGAATCGAATACTTACGAATATCGAATCGAATATCAAAATTTTCAATTTGTATTTGATAATTAATCGAATCAAAAATATTATTTGTATTTGGATTCGATTCGTAAATTTTCGAATACGAATATCAAAATTCGAACACGAATACCGAATCGAACAAAATTATTTGATTCGTATACAACCCTAATCTTGATTGAGAACTTCTTCGTCGGATGAATTCGACGAAGAATTGTTGAAATTGTTGGAAGAGAAGTTGGAATTGTGTATGAATGTGAAAAATGGAATTGAAGTTGTAGGTATTTATAGAAGAGAAAATAGAAAGGAAAAAAAATTGAAAGGAGTCGTTGTGTCGGCAGAAGAGAAAAGAGGGGGAATCTGATTTGTGACGTTAATTTTCGAGCGTTTGACGATTTTTTATTTATTTATAAAAATAGGTGATTGGGTCGTGACTAGCACGCGCCCAACCAAATCACTATTCGATGTGAGAGCGGGGATGGGATGCGGGAGTGGGGCGCAGTATTCCAAGTAAAATCAGAAGAAAATAGTAGGATAGAATGTGAAAGACCTGTATTTTTTTTTTACTTTTATAGTGTAGTTAATTAAGCTACTAATTTACTTTTAATTACAGCTAAAAAGGAAACGAGTCAAATAACATGGGACAACTTAAAAGGAAATACGAGCCATGAATATTGGGACAGATGGAGTAATATTTAAATTAATAGAAATTATCGTTTATTATCATTAATCTAACTCATAAATGATGATATTTTGGCATTTCTACGTGATAAAAAAAATTAAACATATTTAAAATATATCGTAATCCGTGCAATTTAAACATAATTAAATATATCGTAATCCGCTAGAGCATATTGGTTAATACTTATGCCACACAAAGTAAAAAAGTCAAACTTCTTTTTTTTCCTAAGATGAATTTCCATGGATCATCAATTATTGTAATTGAAATGACAATTAGAATCCTCTTGGGTTGAATTAGAAACCATTAATTGTAATTAAGCCCAAAATGAGGTGAAGAGTAAAGTGGGTTTTTACCAAACAATTAGGAATTAGGAATAGGATTAGCTGTAGAGAGAGTAGCGTAGGTGGCGTGTGGTGAAGCGTTCAAACCCACTTGGTTTGGGTCTCTCCATACCAAACCCACCAATTACACACCATGCCAGCCTCGCCGTGAACCCCCAATTCCCCACCCCCACCCCCACCCCCACCCTTACCCTAGCCCTAGCCCTAGCCCGATGGCCTCCGCCGACGAGCCCGCCTCCGCCGCCGCCCCTCTCATCTTCAACGAGGACGAGGACCTCCTCGACGACGACGACGACGACGAGAGCTTCGACCACTACGACGACGATTCCGCCTCCTCCGCCCCCGTCGCCGTCGATCGTCCCCCTCCGCCCGTCTCCGCCGCCCAGGTCACGATCGCCGTCCCCGGCCTCCCCGATCCCCACCACCAGCAGCAAATTCAGCCGGAGATCGCGAAGAAGCCGCCGCCGCCGCCCGATGAATCGCGGAAGCTGTTCCAGCGCCTCTGGACCGACGAGGACGAGATTGAGCTGCTGCAGGGGTTCCTCGATTACACCACCCAGCGCTGCGGCCCCCACAGCTCCTCGCAGCACCACCACGACACCACCGCCTTCTACGACCAGATCAGGAGCAAATTCCAGCTCGATTTCAATAAGAACCAACTCGTCGAGAAGCTGCGTCGCCTCAAAAAGAAGTACCGCAACGTCATCAGTAAATTCGGCACTGGGAAGGAGTATACGTTCAAGAGCCCCCACGAGCAGGCCACCTTCGAAATCTCCTCCAAAATTTGGGGCAACGCCGCCGTCAATGGCGCTGCCGCCTACCGCGCACCTCCCGTGCCGATCGATGAGGACGAGGACGGCATCAACAACCCTAATTTCAATAATTTCGTCGATTGCCAGAGCCCCAACCCAAACGGCATTGATATAAACGCCAAAACGCCGCGCTCCAGGAAGAGGAACCGTGCCGGAGCGGTGAAATTGGAGGAGAAGCAACACAACGTCGCCCCCGTTAACATCAGTAATGCTCAGCCCGTATCGGCTGTGAGCCCGATGGCTGCTCCGGTGATGGGCATGGGGATAACAGGATCGTTATCCGGCGTGATCGAAGAGACTGTCAAGAGTTGCCTATCCCCAATATTCAAGGAGCTCCTATCCAATTCGATGAGCCCTAATCTGAACAGCAACGGATCGTGCTGTGGAAATGGGTTCGGATTGGGACGAAGCCCCATACCCTTCTGCTTCGGGACAGCCATGGGCGCAGATAAAGCGTCGAACGAGCGGTGGAGGAAGCAACAAATACTGGAGTTGGAGGTGTTCTCGAAGCGGCTGGAGCTGGTGCAGGATCAGATTAGGGAGCAACTGCAGGAGCTTAGGTCCATGGGGAATTGATTCATTACTTCCTTGGGGCAGTAAGTAGCGTTTCTTGTTTTTCGTATTTTATTCAACTACTTTGTGTTCTTGTTATATGTAGATTATTGGATTTGGATGGTTGTTGATAAGTGTGGAACTGCAGCTCCCTGCCTAGGCTATGATTGATGAAATAATGAGTTGAGATTGGTGATTATGTTCTTGATTGGTCTTGCTATGCTGAACTGGAATCTAGTTTGATGGAATTTGATACAAATAACTCAATAAGTAGTTCATCTTGGAGGCCTCTGCCTCTGATTGATAATTGGGATAACCAAATGTGTTTGCTGTTCCTTTGTTTGCTCATTCTGTAACTTGCTGAGTTGAAAAGCATGGTTTTTTTATCAAGTTGTGAAATTTCCAGGGCGTCGTCTTCTACTGTTTATCACGGTGGATGCTCGTTGTCGTTGTCGGGGACATGGATACTCTTGGTTAGTGTTGGTTGATATATATGAGAGACAGCATAAACTCATCTGACATAGTAATGGAGCTGAATTGTGTGGAGGTATCAGATGTAAACGTTTTCTACTGTGAGTCTGTTTATCTGAAACTATGATGCAGTTTATCATTAAAATTAAGGAGTAGTTGTAAATGTTGATGTAGCTTTGTTTGCAAATAAGTTGAATCTCTTTAGCAGTAGCTTGTTTTTCTCAAGTGGTGAATTTCATGCAGCTGTTACAATTTGGGGGGAAAAATAGCATGCCTTCTTTTTCAATAGCTAAAGAATTTCCTCATATTGCATATACTTATAATAGAAAAAGTAAGCAAGATTGTTACTCTACTTTTTTTTCTTTCCTTCTTTTTTGATAAATTACACAAGTAAATAAAACAATTTAGAGACTCCACTACGGTGGACTCGAATCCAGTACTTCAGACCTTGAGCATTAACCATTTACCGTTAGGTCAACACACACGCACAATTGTTACTCTACTTTGTTTGAATACAATGTGGAGAAAGCTTTAAGGTGAAACAATAAAGGTGAAACCTATAAATCTACCATCTTCGTCCTATTAAAAGTGACATATGTATTTTACTTTGAGCCGTTTCATTATAAGTGATTTGTTTTCATAAATGAATTTTTCTTCAAAAAAATGTAGGCCCTATTAATTTTAATCAATTTACACATTTTGTTTTTTTTAATTTGCGCGTCCAAAAATTTTGTGTCACGTATAATGCGACGAAAGAGTATGTAATACTTGTAACCAATAATCTTTTTTAGTCACGAAAACTTGTGTTATGCAGTCTAATGGTGCATCTACTCTGATTCAAATTCATATTCGATGGTATATTTCTAATATCATTAGTGTTTGGATTCGAATGTTGATACGTGAGATTGTTTGACAAAAGTCTCTTCCTATTGTAATTGATGAGAAATAGTACTTAAAATACTGATGCCAACTTATAATGTCTTCAATATACCTCAAAGCTCGATTAGTGTAGAGAAAAACTTGATTCAAAACCACTACTATTAGTGTAGAGTACTATTTTTTATTTTATTTTTTTGAGAAATACTATAGTACTATTATCTCATCGATAGAAATAGCACGATACACAAACCATCCAACACTATTAGATGCAGGGCTAATTCATAACTATAGGAGCATAAGTGAGATTCACTATTTACACAGAGCAATATCAATATGATGTTGTATAATATTGAATATTGTAATACTGTAGGCTACAAGTAACAAACATTTTTGAGCAAAAGATGACTTGTAAATAATTCAAATCAATAATTCGTACACCTAAAAACGGACTTTTTGCTATGCTAACAGTATGTCAACACGTGCACACACGAACATTTAATAACAGTACTTAATTCGGCACCGAATCTTATTAGGGAAATAAAAAGAAAAACATGAAAAAGCAAATTGTGACACTCAAAAAGCCCAAACTTTTAATACTCCCACAGTCCCACTTCAAATGTCCCACTTTTCATAATGGGGTATTCCACTTCAAATATCTCATACCTTTTTTTGCAATACACTCTCTCTCTATACTTAATATTTAAACAATTTTCATCAATTCACTTTATCTACTTTATACCCATTTTATCTACTTTATACTCATTTCTTAATCTCCGTGCCCAAAAGTAAGGGGACATTTGGAACGGGACGGAGGGAGTATTATACTATATTTAAATGGAAGCATGTAAATGAAATATTAAAAAATTAATGGCAATTGTACAGGTTTTTTTTTTGGCATAATTTAAACATGATACTAACGGTTAATTTTACAATTATATTTAGTTATGACTTTAATTTCTCTATAATTTACATCAATGAGGTCTAACTCAATTGACAAAGTTGACGCATAAAAAACTCTCTTTTGTGATATGTCTTGGATTCAATAGTTTTTTCACTTTTATGTGAATAGTGGTTCCGCCTATGTGCCGTTATTTTTTCACATTTATGTGGTGTAGGGGTCTCGTCTGCGTGCGAGTTGCTTAATTTTAAAAATAAAATAAAAATCTCTATAATTTACAAAATTTTCATTTAAATCATTTGAAATTAATTTAAATTGAAAAATACCTTTTTTTTAAATATATTTATAAATTTACAGGTTATGGATTGTAGATGTTCTTTTTAACGCATATTTTTAATTTGATTCGAATAATTAATCTGCACCATCGGAACGAGAATCGCATATAATATGTAATTCGGGAGCTTAATGAGTCGAATATTGTCAGGTTCAGGCTCGGCTCAATAAAATTATTTAGCTCGAAATTAGGCTCGAGCTCGGCTCGTTTACCATCGATTAAGCTCGGAACGAGCTTTTCTTTGAGTAGAATCTCGAATAGCTTGGGAATACCTCGGCTCATTTGCAACCGTTTTGGATTTTTAGGTAATCATTGGCGTTTGTCGCCACATTTATTTTACTTTACCTTTTGAAAATAAATATCTTTATTAGATTTTTATAAAATTAAATCTACCTTTCTAAACATACATATACTATTAGTAATCTAGTTGATATTTATTTAAGATTTTCTCAGCAATCCTAGCCGCCTAGGGTTTTAGGAGTGTAGTTTTCCTCTCGAGGAGATAGTCTTCCTTTATTGTTGGAAGCAAAGTTTTGTTCTTTGTCCTTTCTGCGTTCGACTCTTCTCACTTCTATGGATCCCGAGGAGATTGCGAAGAGGGTTTCGGAACTCAAACTTTCTTCGGAAGCGACAAATAAGAGGGTTACTCTCACTGCTTCAGATGCGGTGGATGGTAAAATGAGGGCAAACAAACTTATCATGGGCAAAATCTTCTCCGATCAGCTGGTTAATCGAGAAGCCTTGCGCGACAATCTGCCTTCAGTCCTTTGACCCCCGTGGTACGATGGAGATAAAACTTGTGGGACGCAATATATTTGTGGTGCCCTTTGATCTTGAGTCAGATAGGGAGAGAATCTTATTTGAATAACCCTGGCATTATCACAACGAATTGATGATTCTTCAATAAACGGATACCAAGAGTACGGCTGCCAATGCAAAATTTGATAAGATCACCTTATGGAGGCCAGTGTCGTTAGGTAGGTCGGAGAACAGATAGGTCGTGTGATAGAAGTCGATTGCGGAGTAGGGGGGATGTGCTTGGGATGATATGCTAGGGTAAAAATTACTAGATCTATTCATGAACCCCCTAACTCGATGTGTTCCCCTAGCGGTCGAGGGGGAAGGCGAGGACACCCTTATTCTAGTCCTTTATGAACGTTTGCCGGACCATTTCTGCTATGCTTGCGGCAAGTTAGGGCACTACGTCAGATCGTGTACACTGGGTGAGGAGGAAAAAAAAAAAGGAAGTCAAGTTTGGGCAATAGCTTTGGGCGAGTCGCGGTTTGGACTACAGGAGACCGGCGAACCATAATCATCATAACCGATCTCAAGCGGAGGGGACCTTTACTTGTGGCTTGGGCTAATGTGAACGGGCTTGGGATGTGCTTGGGATGATATGCTAGGGTAAAAATTACTAGATCTATTCATGAACCCCCTAACTCGATGTGTTCCCCTAGCGGTCGAGGGGGAAGGCGAGGACACCCTTATTCTAGTCCTTTATGAACGTTTGCCGGACCATTTCTGCTATGCTTGCGGCAAGTTAGGGCACTACGTCAGATCGTGTACACTGGGTGAGGAGGAAAAAAAAGGAAGTCAAGTTTGGGCAATGGCTTTGGGCAAGTCGCGGTTTGGACTACAGGAGACCGGCGAACCATAATCATCAGAACCGATCTCAAGCGGAGGGGACCTTTACTTGTGGCTTGGGCTAATGTGAACGGGCCAAGGCCTCCTCCTCAGGCCTTGGCAGCCACTCCCGTAGAACGAGCGGTCACAACTATTGAGGATAAGGGAGAAAACTTAACCGCTATGTCCAATGTTCCGATGGAGCATGAGCAATCCAGGGAGGCTGGAGATGGTGAAAGCACGAAACTTGAGAAAGATTTGGGGGAGACGACACCACTTTAAAATAATCTGAGATGCTCTGCGATTATGAAATTGAGAACTGTGTGGTTTTGCCTAGTACCCCACGTGTCATGCGGCTTTCTAAGTCCCTGAGTAAATCTATCTCACCCGCAAAGGCAAAACACAACCTCACTAGCAAGGATTGGAAAAGATTGTCCAGGAAAACTTCACCAAGGACGAAGGGGACGAGAACTAACCCTAATGGTGGTCATAAGGTGGGACGTAAGCGTAGTGGGGGTTCAATCCTTAATCTTGAGGGGGACCAGCCACATAGTAAGGTGTTGAAACTTGTTGATGGATGAAGTTCAGACGTTGTATCAGCGGCGACTACGGTGCAATCCCACCGGGGACTATGAATTGCATAGTCTAGAACGTTCGAAGGTTGGGGAGTTCCCGTGTGTTCCATGAACTGTGCCGATTGGTTACCGGCTTCTCCCCGGCACTACTTTTTATAAGTGAAACCAAACTCTCTGCGGACAAGTGTAAATGGTGGCGCACACAACTAAATTTTGATGGTCATTTTGTGGTTAATTCTAGAGGAGTCAGTGGAGGACTCATGTTTTTTTGGAAAATTCTTGTTCGGTTACTATTAAAAACTATTTTGAGGGTCATATTGATTGTGTAGTGTTTTCGCAGGATATCAAATGGCGTTTTACGGGTTTCTACGGAACCCTATAGTCTTAAAACGGAATTATTCATAGGATCTTATGAGGAAACTTGCTTGGTAGGAACAAGAACAACTCCCATGGATTATGGGCAGGGACTTCAATAAGATTATTTGTCAAGTGGAAAGTCGTGGTAGAGCTCGTAGGTTGTGGTCCCAAATGAGAGGTTTTGATCTTACGATCTAGTACTGTGGGCTCAAATCTATGCAATGTGACTCCGAATTTACGTGGTATAACCAACAGAAACTTAAAGATGCCACGTTCCTACGTCTCAACAAATTTTTGTGTAATCGGGATGCTCGTGATGTCTTCAAGGATAATATGGTTCGTGCTTTAGACCCATTTGGCTCAAACCATAAGCCTTTACTGCTACATATTGAAAGCCGGGAGCTCCAGCGAGAAACGGGGTCAAGCCAAAAATACTTCCATTTCGAGTACAAATGGCTCTTGGAGGGCTCTTTTACTGCTAATTTTATGATGGAGTGGTACTCTAGAGGGGGTTCGCCGATGCATGACCGCCTTAGATGATGTCAGGGCTTTCTGGAGCATTGGGCCATGGAAAAATTTGAATCACCTACTCGAGAACTAGAGGTCTTGAGGAAAAAGAGGGTTGCGTTACTCAATAGAAGCAGGGACCGTGATTTTGATGCTAAGCTCCGAGATATTAATAGTGCAATCGAGAAACTTACTGAGGCGGAAGAAATTCATTGGAAACAACGGTCACGAGCGAACTGGCTGGGCTTGGGGGATCGCAATATCAAGTACTTTCACACCTTTGCCAGCGAGCGTAAGAAAAAGAACTCCATCTCTTCGCTTTATACTAGTGATGACATTGAGGTTAAGAAGGACGAGGAGATGGCTATGGTGATCCAATCATATTTTGTTGAGTTGTTCCGAACCTCATCCCCATCTGCTGCCGATATTGACTTGGTTACGAATACGGGCCAGACTTTTTTTGGGGAGAACGCAAGAAATGAACTCAATGCCCCTTTCACGAAGAATGAAGTCCGGAAAGCCCTTTTTCAAATGAATCCTCATAAGGCACCAGGGCCTGATGGGTAACCTTCGTTCTTTTTCCAAAAGTTTTAGGGCGAGATCGGGGGCAGTGTGACACGGAAGGTGCTGGACATTCTTAATGGAAACTCGAGTATCAGATTGTGGAATCGTATTCTGATAACATCCTGCGGTTACGAATGCATGCATTGGCTCAAGCATAAGAAGAACAGGAAAGAAAGCTATGCGGCGACAAAACTGGATATGAGCAAGGCATATGACCGGGTTGAATGGCGATTCCTAAAGGTTATGATGATGGTTATGCGATTTCCTCTTAATCTGATTGATCTTATTATGCAATGTATTTCAACTATGGAGTTCTCTTTTGTCGTCAGTCGAAAAGTTTATGGCTCTCTTACTCCTTTAAGGGGCCTCCGGCAAGGCTGCCCTCTCTCGCCGTTTTTCTTCATTATTTGTGCACAAGGTTTCTTGTCTCTGTTGCAAAGCTATGAGAATCAAGGGTTATTCAGTGGGATTACTATTTTCGTTATTGCCCTTCTATTAGTAACCTCTTTTTGCAGATGACAGTCTGATCTTTTTCAAGTCGGACCTTTCTAGTGTGAAAGGTCTTAAGGAAGCACTTGCTAAGTATGAAACGGCTTCGGGTTAGGTGATTAACTTTGAGAAATCCTCGGTGACTTTCAGTCCTAATGCTTCGCATGCCGATATTGATGGGGTGGTCAATACGTTGGGTATTAAAGAGACACAAGGGCATTCTATGTATCTTGGTTTGCCGACCTTCATTATGCCCCAAAAGAGGATCCAATTTGACTATTTAAGAGACAGAGTTTACAAGAAGATTAGTGGATGGAATCATTGATGGTTTTCTGTTGGTGGTAAGGAGATTTTGATTAAGTCGGTTCTCCAATCCATACCGACGTATACTATGGCTTGTTTTCGGCTACCAGTGGGTGGGTGTGGTGATCTTGAACACGCATGTAGTCGTTTCTGGTGGGGTGACACCGAGGAGGATAAACATATGCATTGGCTATCTTGGAATAAAATGTGCGAGCCTAAATCAAGAGAAGGGCTTGGTTTTCAAAAATTTATGGAGTTCAATCAAGCCATGCTTGCCAAGCAAGTCTAGCGACTCATAAAACACCCGCACTCCCTTATTGCTCAAATTCTTAAGCAACGTTATTTTCGATCTTGTGACATTATGGAGGCTAGAACTATTCCAAATAGCTCCTTCACGTGGAGGTCCCTTTGTTGGGATCGAGACCTTTTGAAGAATGGTATCCATTGGAAAGTTGGTAATGGCGCTAGCATCCGAGCTTTCTCGTATTGCTGGGTGCCTGGTATGGGGCCATGCGGTAATGTGGAAAGTGCGGGTCTCACGGGGAATACTCGAGTCGAGGAGTTCCCGGAGGAGGGTGGTATCTGGAATGAGCAAAAGCTTAATTTAGCCTTCATGCCGCATCATGTGGCAACCATTAAAGAGATCAAGCTCGAGGCTAATGCGACCCCCGATGTGCCTTACTGGAAGTTCAACGAGAAAGGAAAGTACACAGTGAAGTCTGGATACTTGTGTGCGGTGGATTTCTATAAACCCCATGGATCATCTACGTCTAAGGCAGGGGAGAAATGGTGGAAACTGATCTGGTCCCTTAACTTACCACCAAAGCTTCAGAACTTTGCATGGCGAGCTCACAAAGACTTTATTGCGGCTGACTACAATCTCCAACGCAACCATGTCCCTTCAAATGGTATCTGCTCTTGGTGCCGAAAGGATTGGGGTACGACGGTTCATTGCTTTATTTTCTATGAGGGGATGTGCGAATATTGGAAATATACAGAGTTTTGGCGGGAGATCAAATCTTTGAGAAGTTTGGCTCTGGAAGATCTAAGTCTCATGGTTCGAGACATCTGGGGTGTTGAAGGCGTTGAAAGATGGATTATGCTGCTATGGAGGGCATGGAACTGTTATGCGAACTTAAGCATGGTGACCCGGGGGTGGTGGTTAGGTTGAAATAGGACGAGTGCAGTTTGATGGTTTGTCATTTTCAGGAGGCTCAACAACAACTTATGATCTGGAACCGAGCCCTCCCTCCGGAAGGGTCCAAGTCGTGGCAGGTCCCGGAGAAGGGTGCTCTTAGAGTTGATGTTGACGTTGCTTTTCGGGGAGAGGGTCGCAGCGTGGGGGTTGGCTTCATCACTCGGAATCACCAAAGAGAGATTGTTGTTGCAGCTAGTCAGCAGGTGGGTTACCTGACTACGGTACTTATGGGTGAATTACATGCGATGATCCTCGCTATCGGCTTCTGTCTTGAGCATGATTTGGGGTCGATTGTTTTATTCAAGGATTGTCTCTTGGCAATCCATGTCCTTCATGATACTTATCATGGCTCAGAATCGCTTAGTGATGAGTTGTGAGAAGTTTTCGATGTTGGGTATTTTCTCGGCACGTCGTTATCCACGCACTCGTTAGCACAGAGCCAACGAGCTCTTCAAGCTTTGGAGGGAGAGAGCAGCAGCAACAACAGGAGCGTGACAGCAGTAGCGACTTCCCAGAGAGTAGCTGCGCGGCAGCGGGGTTCTAGCTCCGGCGGTATAAACACGAGCAACAGGGGGCAGAGCTTCGACTCAGTCCCGTTTCCTTCTCTAAGCGCACAGCAACGTGCACACCAAAACAATCTCCGGCAGCTCCACACACCCACGACACCTTTGACCCTCTCCGGCGGCTCTACACAGTAGCTGCGGCGAGAAGACACGAAATGGGGGAGAACAAGCAAGACACAAAGCTTCTTGTTCAAACCACGTGAGGAAGGCGGAGTGAGAGATAGAGAACAAGGTTCACTCGATCACACAAGGTCATCGGCAACCAGGGACGGAGCCAGGAATTAAGGTCGGGGGGGTGAACTTGTACGGGGCGCCCCCGAGATTTTTTTTTGGGGCATTCTATATATTTAAGGTATTTTTTTTATTAAAATACGAGCATAATACTAATAATAACGAACAATATTTTCATATATTATATAGTTTCAATATATCACAATTTTTTTTTTGGACATTCCGTATATTTAAGACATTTTTTATTAAAAGGCAAGCATAATAATAATAATAACAAACAACGTGTTCATAGATTATATATTTTCTATATATTACAAATTAGTTTCAATACATTATAATTTTTTTTAGCATTTCATACATATTAGGCATTTTTTATTAAAAGACAAGTATAATAGTAATAATAACAAACAATATTTCATAGATTATATAGTTTTAAATAATAGAATTATCCTTAAATTAAGTATATATGAGAGAATATAATAACCAAATACTCTTTTATAAAACAAAATTATTTTATAATAGGTATAAACATATATCTATATATATTTAAAAAAAAAAAAACCTCAAAATTTGGGAGGGGGCTCTAGCCCCCTGGCTCTGTCCCTGTCGACAACAATCGTTTTCTCTCTCACACTCAACAGCGCATCTCACTCTTTCTCACAAAGAGAAGTAGCCACACCAATTTTGAATTCACGCCGCCTCTTCTCTGCTCACTTTCCCACACTTAGCAATTAGGGCAAAGAGGCTTAAGAAGGCAAGGAATGGGCCTGCCAGGATGGGCTTTGGTGTGTGGGTTTGTGTACGTAAACTTTATTATAAAAAGTGTTGAAACATTATGTATTAATGTAGGAAATGTAAAATAAACAAAATACAAAATTTATTTTGTAGGAATTGATCCAAACTAAGAATATACTTCAGTAACTTCAATTTTGGTTAAACGACTAGGGGATTACTTTTGAGAAATTATTAGAGAATTTTTTTTTGCATAAAACTACGTATTGGTGGCACAAATTGAGAGTAATTATAATTGGATTAATTAAAGCGGGAAGAAGTTAAAAAAAACTTCTGGTGAATAATAATAATAATATTTTAAGAGGCTCTAAAATTATTGGGCTCGTAATCGAAATCCCTTCAGCTTTGGGCCCATTATACTATATTTTCTTTGTTCACAAAAAATAGTTTATTTTTGTTATTTTGAGACGTCCACAAAACTTAATCTTATATTTTGAGACGTCCACAAAACATAGTCGTTCTCACCAAACAAGGAACCTCGAAGATTGACGCCTCAACCCAAATTCGAAAAGCTCTCCAACGGAAGAAATCTTGAAGACGTTCTCCACCAACGGATCTATTCAAGACCCCTCCTATAAATAGTGCTCGAGGATCACTTCAATCTTCACCGATTCAACAACATAAGCTGAAACTCTGCCAAAATTGTTTCTCAGCCAAAGCTTAACCTCTCCAAAGCTTGAATCGAATAAGAGAATACCAAAGCCAAAAATCAGTCACTGCTGATTACATAAATTCTCTTAGACCTTAGGCAAACCTCTGTTTACCCAAAGCCTAGGTCAAAACTAACTCCAAAGAACTTGTTCTTTCAAGTTTAGTTGGCAAGATTTCAAACCTCCCTTCGAGAGATAGAATCGAGTGTTTGAGTTGAAAAGGAGTTCAGGAAGGTACTCTGACTCCGTGAGATCCTAGTGCAGGTTCGTGCTAGGAGTGGAAAATCCAACGCGAGTGAAGTGTTGGTACTGAAGATTGGATCTTCAGTTGATTCGATTGTGTGCACCCGGCTAAGCACACGGATAGGTTTGCAGTGCACCAGTTAAGCACTTGCGGAGTAAAGTTGTTGGTCTGATCAACCGACCGTGGATGTAGGAAGTATTTTTCCGAACCACATAAAAATCACTGTGTTATTTACAGCTTTCAGTTTTACATTCTTACGTGTGCTCTTTCCATTGATAAACTGAACACTGACTAAATGCAAAGAGAAACCTAAAGACTAACAACGTGCTCAACAAAGGCTATTACGAAACAAAGTTATTTCCGCTGCGTATGTTATCAGTCTGACTGATCTATCATCTGATAGTCAGGAAGACTTGTAACATCTCTGTTTTAGCAAACTCGACTGAAGCCTTAACGTGCATCAGTTAAGTTCCAGTATCAGTCGTCAACCCTGTTTGGTCAAAACTCCTTTCAGTTAACAGGCGTCTAAGTTTGCGTGTAAAGTTTCGTTTTGATCTCTATCTTAAGATCCCTCTGATTTTAAGAAAAATAGCCTATAGGTGTATTTCCCCCCCCCCCATACACATATTCGAGACCCTCCGGACCTAACAATTGGTATCAGAGCAGGTTGTTCGCAAGAACACTCTGTCTCTGATTAGGTTCTAATTGAACTAGATCATTTTTCTCAAAGGTCTCGAAAAACTTTTCTCTTTCTAAAGAGTGCTTGCTATTTGACCTATCTGTTGCTACATGTTCTCTTTTTTTTTTATGGAGACTAACCACAGCAGATTATCCTCTCTACCTATGTTTAGTATTGAAAAATACGACATATGGAAGTTTCAGCTTGAAAGCTTCCTCACCGCCCAACACTGTCGAATGTGGGAAGTCATCACCAACGGACCAATCATCATCACCGAAACCGTCAAAAGAGTTCCCGTTGACCCAAATCGGGATCTATACGATGAGGTCCAGATCAAGCAGAAGACAGACTTCACCATAGAAGAAAGGAAGCAAGATGAGCTAGACAACCTCGCCAAAAGCATCATCTCCGGCACAGTTCCAAACAAGCATGTCACCAAGATCATCAAGTGCAAAAGTGCAAAGGAGATGTGGGACATTCTTGAAAGAATGTGCGTAGGATCCGAGGAAATCAAGGAGAATAAGCTGTCCATAGCTTGCCAAAAGTTCGACTCTTTCCTCATGCTCAAGAATGAATCTGTCGACGAGATGGAACTCAGATTCAATCAGATCCTGAATGAAGTTCAATCCATCTCGAATGATAAGTACACTCAACGAGAAATCAACTTGAAGATTCTTCGAGCACTGCCGCGAGGAGATTGGCAGATCTATTCAGTCGCTCATCAGAACAAGCCTGGATTCAGTCAGCTCCTGACAAACAAGCTCTTCTCTGATCTCTTGGCAAATGAGTTCGATATCCAGAGAAATCTTGGAATCAAAAAGGCTGGAGGATCAGACAAAGATGGTCCATCAACCTAAAGAGGAGCAGCACTGAAAGCTTCAGCAAGAGAAAGCAAGAAGCAGACGAAGGAACCAGTGGAACTCAAACTCGAGGACTTCTTCAGTCAATATGCTTTGTTGACTGAAAGATTCAACAAGATGGAGTCCAAATTCCGCAAGTACAGAAGGTTCCACAAGCAGCACTACAAAGGAAAAGAAAGAAAAAGCAACTCCAGACATTCCACTGATCGAAGCGGAGAAAGAAAGTTAGCTGCCTTCGACATGAAAGATATGGAATGCTTTGGATGCAAAAAGAAAGGGAACTTTCGAACTGAATGCCCTGAACTGACGCAGTCTGAGCGCAAAGAGCTGAAAGCCAAGAAAGATTGCAAGTATGCGAAGAAGAAAGCGATGGTTGCTGATGATGCTGGATCTTCCGAAGACACATCAGAATCATCCGACTACAACTCTACCAGCTCAGATGATGAGAGCCAAGCCCTGATGGCCAACGAAACTGAAAGCGTGGCCAACAACAGCTACGACAATGGAATGAATGGCTCAGAGGTCAAAAACAGGTAATATAAAAAGAAGGAAAAAGTTAAAGCTTTAATCAGAACTTGGTATCTAGATAGCGGATGTTCGAAGCAAATGATGGGCTACAAAGAATATCTAACTCAATATGTTGAGAAAGCTGGATCAAAAGTTACATTCGAAGACAACTCGATCGGAGAAACAAAAGGCTATGGTGTGCTCGACATGGGTAACGCTAGTATCAGTAATGTTAGCTGTGTTTCTGGTCTTAAACATAATTTGTTGTCTGTGAGTCAATTTTGTGACAGCGATTTTGCAGTGAAGATCAAAAAGGATGAATTCACTGTTAGAAACAGCCAAAGAAATGTGGTTCTGAGAGGAATCAGACAAGGAAGTCTCTACGTCGTCTCATGGGAAGACATCCCTCCAGAAACATGTCTCATCAGCAAAAGCAGCTCGGAGCTCAACTGGCTGTGGCACAGGAGACTCAACCACCTCAACTTCAAAATGATCAACAAGCTTGCTAAACATCAACTGGTAGAAGGTTTGCCTTCTATTGTGTTCCAAAAGAAGCAAGAATGTGAAGCATGTCAAAGAAGGAAGCAGCAAGAACGATGCTAGCCGAATCAAAACTCCCCTTGAAGTTTTGGGCCGAAGCAGTCAACAACGCATGCTACACGAAAAATCGCTCCTTCCTCACTCAAAGACACGAGAAAACTCCATACGAGCTATGGAAGAACAGGAAGCCTTCAATCTCATATTTTCATGCTTTCGATTCTAGGTGTTTCATCCACAACAATGATAAGAGTAGGTTAAACACATTTGATAGCAAGGCTGATCCAGGAATTTTTTTTGGATACTTTGGAACTGAACGATCCAGCAAAGCCTATCGAGTGTTTAACTCTCAAACTCTTTGTGTTGAAGAAACACCACATGTTGTTTTTTATGAGTCTACTGATGATTTCAGGAAACAGGAAACTGAAAGAAGTGTTGAGAACACTGAAGTTTCCAGGACTGAAATCGATAACACCGAACCTTCTACTGTCTTGGTGTGGGGACTAGGAAAAGATGAAGATACTGAAAAGCTTCAGTATCAGAAGATCAGTCAAAGGTCTGAAGCTCAGACTGGAGCCACAGCAGATGGCATCAGTCAAGGGGGAACTCCAGTTGCCGAAGAACGAGTTGAACATGCCGAAGCAGCACCAGATCAACTCTCCCCTGCTCTAGAAGATGCTCAACAACTCAGAACCATTCTGACTGAAGAACCTCCACCATCACCAGAAGAGATCAAGAAGTATCGAAGATGGTTTGAACTCCATTCAAAGAAGAACATCATTGGAAAACCATCAGACGGTGTCAAGACTCGAAGATTAATGTGCAAGCTCGTCTTTGATATCAACCAGAACGGCAACAAGGAAGATAAGAATTTTAGTTGTTTCTTATCATCTACAGAGCCCAAGGATGTCGAAGAAGCTCTGAAGTCCACTCAATGGGTCATCGCAATGCAAGAAGAACTCAATGAATTCTATCGAAATTCAGTTTGGGAGCTTGTGGATAGACCAGACGATGCAAAGGTGATTGGTTTGAAATGGATTTTCAAAAACAAGAAAGACGAAGAAGGAAATGTTGTGAGAAACAAAGAAAGGCTTGTAGCAAAAGGTTACAGTCAAGAAGAAGGAATCGACTACGATGTGACGTTTGCCCCAGTTGCCAAATTGGAAGCAGTCAGACTCTTCTTAGCCTTTATAGCTCACAAAGGATTCAAGGTACACCAAATGGATGTGAAGTGTGCATTTCTCAATGGAGTGCTCACCGATGAAGTCTACGTGGAACAACCTCCAGGTTTTGAGGTTGCAGGACCAGAAAAGGTGTACAAGCTGAAGAAAGCGCTCTATGGCTTGAAATAAGCTCCAAGAGCATGGTATGATACTCTCTCTGAGTATCTTGTTGAACAAGGTTTCAAGAAAGGATCTATGGACAGAACGTTGTTCACTCTCAAAGAAGGAGAAGATCTCCTACTTGTTCAGATTTATGTCGATGACATAATTTTTGGATCCAAATCCAAACGTATGTGCAAGAAGTTCGCTGATATCATGACCAACAAGTTTCAGATGTCCATGATGGGAGAAATGAATTTCTTTCTTGGATTACAAGTCAAGCAGACCAGCGAAGGAATACTGATCAATCAGTCAAAGTACGCCAAAGAACTGATCGCCAAGTTCGGTATTCAGCACATGAAATCAGTCAAGATCCCAATGAATACAAACTGGAAAGTTGATCCAGGATCAGAAGAAAAATCTGTATCTTCAACCAAATACAGAGAAATCATTGGATCGTTGCTGTATTTGACTGCGAGCAGACCAGACATCGCATATGCACTCAGGGTTTGTGCAAGATATCAGTCAGATCCAAAGGAAGCTCATATGGATGCAGCAAAATGAATTTTGCGATATCTTAAAGGCACACCCAACTTAGGATTGTGGTACCCAGCTGACGATGACTTCAAGCTCACCGGATATTCAGACTCAGATTTTGCAGGATGCAAAATTGATCACAAATCGACTTCGGGAACTTGTCAATTCCTAGGCAACAAGCTCATCTCATGGTTTTCAAAGAAGCAGACTTCAGTCGCCACCTCCACAACTGAAGCTGAATATGTTGCTGCGGGAAGCTGCTGTTCACAACTCCTATGGTTAGTCCAACAATTGAAGGACTATGGGATCGAAGAAAAGGAAGTCCCAATCTATTGCGACAGCTCCAGTGCTATTGCAATATCCCAGAATCCAGTTCATCACACCAGAGTCAAGCATATTGCCATTCGACATCACTTTATTCGTGATCACGTCGAAAAGAAGGATATCTCTGTTAAATGGATTCCAACCACAGTTCAGAGAGCAGACTTGCTGACCAAAGCTCTTCCAGAAGAAAGGTTCAACGATCTGTGTGGAAGGATCGGCCTCATCAATCCAAAAGAGTGATGTTGTGTTTGAAGATCTTCTCAAACAGTCATGCTGACTGGTGGTCAAACAACTGCTGTTCTACGACCACTGACGTGGAAAGCAATGAAGACAAGTCCTCATCTGAAGGAAACTCATCCTGATAAGTCAACCAAGATCAAGTGGTATCGACTGACTACAATGATCAGTCGAGTATTAAGTATTTTCAACTTACTTTGAAAATCAGTTATTTCAGTTAAGAGTTTTTTGTTTGAATTCAAAAGTTTTCTCTGACTGATCAGTTTATTTCAAAATCTTTAACTGATTATTGGAAAATGAAATATGCGAGAAGGACAAGTACTTTTCAAAAGGGAAAATTCGTATCTGATTTAACTTGTCCTGATCTTTTCTAAAAATCTTTCCAACCTTTTGCCTCTGTAATCAAATTTCTTGAGAATCTCATTGACATGACATAATGCAATGATACTTCTCACCTTTTGAAGCTTCTGTCCTCTGCAGTGACGGCGGACGTGAATTTTTACTTCAAAAACATTTTAGCCACAGTTTTCGAAAAACTCTTTCATCTTCCTCTTGGTAAAATTTGTGTATTTATACCTTGACGTCTTCACTTATTTTCTGCATCAACTAACAACTGTCCACAGCCTTCACTGTGAGAAAAATTTCCAATCTTTCCAAAGTTACAGAAAAATTTTTGTTCCGACAAAAGGAGAATTCAATGACTGCAAAGTCATGGAGTGGGAGAATGACGCTCACATACTTGGTCTTCACCGGACCCTTCTACTGGATCTCAACGTCTCTCCGACGTCAAAGCTTGCTCTATTCTCACTTGTATCCAGCGACGAGAGTGTCTTCCATCCTCATGCCTGACGCCAAGAAGCTTTAATGCTTCCGGAGGATATCAACTTTATTTCAGATATCTTGTACTCCTCCCTGGCATGCAACAACAACGAGCCTTCTCTCGTTGTCGGCCGGCATCTTCAGCCGCACAAGGTCTATTCTTCAAAGATCTCGTGCTGGCAAATCGACAGTGTTAGTCATCACGGCTATCACTGATTCGATTTTTCCCTCTCACACCCTTCTTCAATTATCTCCCTCTTTCTCCATTCAAGGCAGCCTTGTCCCTCTCTAAGGTAGCCTTCTTAGTTCTTCTTGTCTCCCTCATCCCTTTCCTTTCCTTCACTTCTCCGTCTCCCTTCTCATCCCTCTCTCTCCCCACTGGCGTCTTTCTCTTCTGCATCTCTGGACTCATCCTCTTCTCAAGTCCTCCCACAAGTGCTTGAGAGTCGGAGTTGAAGTCCCATCCGATCATAGCTTCCATCATCAGCTCTCTTTTTTATGTTGCCAAAAAGGGGGAAAGTAGGAAGTCAGAGAGAAACCTTCTCAAAGGTTTTTCCTGTATCTTCTTTCTTGACTGAAGATGGTAAAGCAAAAGGATCACCAGAAGTTGTAAGGAGGACGTTCCAGTAAAGACCTCAAGTCAAATGAAAACAAGTGTGAATGGAACAAGCTTAGGAACATGAAGACTGAAGATGAAGATCAAGAAGTTCAAAGGCGCAACCAAACAGACTGCTGGAGTCCATAGGTTTCCCATGTGTTTTTGTTTTGTTTTTACTCCCTTGTAAGTCTTGCTCTGTACCTCGACTGATGTCTTATCAATCTTACTTTTAATGAAAAGAACTTCTTTTGATCTCAACCTAAAGACAATGACTCTTTGTCCAGGCTCTGATTAATGTTTTTCTGTTTTTTCCTCGTTCTGTGTTTGAACTGTTGTGTTCTTTCTCTTAGTACAAGTTTTTTAGGTTCTATTGTTAAGGGAGAATAGTATTCATCCCGTTTTAGAACTTGTGCTATGAGTTCTGTCTTTTGTTTGTCTAGAACTGTTGTATGGTTTTCACATCATCAAAATGGGGGAAATTGTTGGGAACTTATTGAAATATCATAATCCTTGTTTTGATGATACCAAAATCTATAGACCTTAATTGTAATAGACTAGAACTGTTCGAACTCAAGTGTTAGAGTTCTTTTCTAGTTTAGTTTGTTGTTCTGAAGACTGAAGACTGAAGGATGAAGGACTGAAGACTGAAGTTACCAACTGAAGTATCAGTTGAAGAATCAGTCCGAAACTGATTACTTAATGTGTGCCACGTGGATTCAGCGGACTGATACTAAAGTCAAGTATCAGTTAAACATTCTTCTTTGGACTGAACCTCCAACGTTCAAAGGAAGCCACGTACTCCAAAAGTACAGCTGCATTAAATGCAGAGATCTCAGGATCATCCCTCTCTGCAGAGATCATTCCTATTTGGTGGTTACTTTATCAGAGACGTCACATCTCCTGCTCTTCAACATAGCCGTTCTCACCAAACAAGGAACCTCGAAGATTGAAACCTCAACCCAAATTCAAAAAGCTCTCCAACGGAAGAAATCTTGAAGACGTTCTCCGCCAACGGATCTATTCAAGACCTCTCTTATAAATAGCGCTCGAGGATCACTTCAATCTTCACCGATTCAACAACATAAGCTGAAACTCTGCCAAAATTATTTCTCAGCCAAAGCTTAACCTCTCCAAAGCTTGAATCGAAGAAGAGAATACCAAAGCCAAAAATCAGTCACTGCTGATTACATAAATTCTCTTAGACCTTAGACAAACCTCTGTTTACCCAAAGCCTAGGTCAAAACTAACTCCAAAGAACTTGTTCTTTGAAGTTTAGTTGGCAAGATTTCACACCTCCCTTCGAGAGATAGAATCGAGTGTTTGAGTTGAAAAGGAGTTCAGGAAGGTACTCTGACTCCGTGAGATCCTAGTGCAGGTTCGTGCTAGGAGTGGAAAATCCAACGCGAGTGAAGTGTTGGTACTGAAGATTGGATCTTCAGTTGATTCGATTGTGTGCACCCGGCTAAGCACACGGATAGGTTTGCAGTGCACCAGTTAAGCACTTGCGGAGTAAAGTTGTTGGTCTGATCAACCGACCGTGGATGTAGGAAGTATTTTTCCGAACCACGTAAAAATCTCTGTGTTATTTACAGCTTTCATTTTTACATTCTTACGTGTGCTCTTTCCATTGATAAACTGAACACTGACTAAATGCAAAGAGAAACCTAAAGACTAACAACGTGCTCAACAAAGGCTATTACGAAACAAAGTTATTTCTGCTGCGTATGTTATCAGTCTGACTGATCTATCATCTGATAGTCAGGAAGACTTGTAACATCTCTGTTTTAGCAAACTCGACTGAAGCCTTAACGTGCATCAGTTACGTTCCAGTGACTTAACTGATAACTCTTTACTGAAGAGTATTTCAGTATCAGTCGTCAACCCTGTTTGGTCAAAACTCCTTTCAGTTAACAGGCGTCTAAGTTTGCGTGTAAAGTTTCGTTTTGATCTCTATCTTGAGATCCCTCTGATTTTAAGAAAAATAGCCTATAGGTGTATTCTCCCCCCCCCCCCATACACCTATTCGAGACCCTCCGGACCTAACAACACTATTTTTTAAGTGAGATTATTTCTTCACTCACAATACACTAACCATTTTTATTAAAACTATGTTATCCGTTTCTAAGACTATTTTTTATGGACGGAGGGAGTAATAGAATAGGTTGGACCCGATCTAAATATCAAATCACAAAAATCCCAAACATTAATCGACCATTTGAAAATTCTAGTTCCCGACTCCCATAATCATGACGTAGTTCGCCGAATGGCACTGTGTAATTTATATTATTTTTTGAAATGACATGACACAAAATGAATCATTTAAAACATTAAGTCTACGTTGAATAAAATTGACTTTCAACGCAATTTGAATTAACCGACACTGTACGAAACGGTCCAAACATAATACAAAACGCCATTATTTTATGTCATATCATTTCAAATAATAAAATATAACGGCGTCTTGATTTTAGGGATCGAAAAATGAACGCAAAACATTTTTTTACACAAACACAATAATTTAGGATTAATTTTTTTTAATATAAAATATTAATTTGGAGTTTACTATATTATTTACCCAGCATTCCATTAATAGAAAATGTTAATAAAGATATTTTCGATACAATATTAATAATTTGAATATTTTATTAATACCTTTAAATATCCAAGACATCTTTAATACTACGGCCCGTTCGGTTTCACATATTGTATTGATTGTAGAGTTTGTAAGATTTTTTTGAACTTTGAAAGTCTGGAGGTATTCAATCCAAATTTTTAAAAGTCTTCAAAAATTTAGAGGTATTCAATATAGATTTAAAAAATTCTTAAAAAGTTCTTAGGTATCCAAAAGTCCATGGATTTTAAAATTATATGGATTTTGATGGATTCCCCTTAAAATACAAAGAAAGAAATCTCACCTCATCACACGAGATTTCTGTGGATTCTTTCACCTCTCTTCTGTCCAGCCTTGCTCGAGATCAACGAATGTTGCTGCTTCGACCATCAAGCATCTCAGCGTCGGGATGAGCTCCAACGAGCACTGCTGCTTTCACCTCTCTTCTAAAGAGCATGGCTCCAATTGTGTGAACCAGAATAATTAAACAATGATCATGTGGATGTAAAAGTAGATATATTTTGGATTGTGGAGCTACAACTGCTACAAGTATAATTATAACACTATCAAGAGAAAGCTACTTACTACAAATCCAGATTCACACGAAAAAAGCAGTATACTCTATGGGCAAGGGTGAACCATCCAGCCTAATGATACAAGCAAATGGATTAAAGAAAGTTTCGCTGGAAGGATCCAGAAAAAAACCTGGAAGTAAGACCCTGAGCCATGTTGTCCGCATCCAAGTTTACGCTCTGCCTTCTAGCTGTCAGATCCTTCTCCCGGTCCCAAGGTTTCCATGAGTGCTTCCCTTCCTAGTCTTCGCTCATTGGCTCCTGCTTGGACTTTTTGTTTGAAGGATCGTGTGCTTTTCTACCAAGGATTTGGATCGTTTGGCTTTGTTGTACTGATATACCAATTCTGCATCAAGGGTTGTTGTCTTCCTAATTTCTATCAAGTCGATGAAAATTCATGAAAATCAATAAAAAAAAGTCAGTCAAACTCTGCATAGAGTCTATAGATTTTCTAAATCCACGAAAATACATGAACTTTTTAAAGTCTAAATAAATTCAATAGAATCCCAAATCAATACACCCCCTAAATAAGATAATGAGCTATATATAACTAAGTAAGTCTTAATGCTTGGTTTATTAGATTTAATCATGTCAGGCCCAAGACTTAATACCAAGATTAGAGGGCCCAAAACTAATCATATGATTATTGATCGGAGCCTATCCCTTTCGACTAAAAGAAGTCTTAGACAACAAATACATTTTTGTCTTTAGCTAGAAATATTACATTGCAAAATCTTTGGGTTTAAACTTATTACTCCCTCCGTCCCATTATTGAAGACACACTTTCCTTATTGGGATGTCCCAATAATAAAGACACACTTCCAAATAAGGAAAGAATTAACACTTAACAATCATTAATTAATTTATCACTAATTAGGATATAAAAGTCTAATAAAATACTAAATCCTTTATCCCTCTCTTGAATATTCTCACTCATCCTCTCTCTCTCGCCTCTCTTGGCGCTGCCGCCGCCGCCCTGACCACGGCGCCGCCGCTGCCCTGCCGGCGGTATCCACCCTCATCGCGCCCTCTCTCTCTCATCACCGCCGCTGCTCTGTCGAGCCCTAGCCCCTTCTCTCATTTACCTCACAGAACTCCAACGAACATCAACCGAACCTCCGCAAGTGTCCCTTGTCTCGCCTCTGTCTCACCCTCTCTCTCTCTGCGCCACCGGTCTCGCCTCTGTCTCGCCCTATCTCTCTCGGCGTCGGAAGAACAGCAGCAACGAGACACCATCGGCGTCGCGCCCTCACCACTGGTAGCGTGGCGTGAGATTTTGATTTCAGATCCAAAAACTGATTTCAGATCCAAAATCCGGGAGGTTTCTTTCAATTTTAGATTTTCGAGCTGATCTGTTTTCGATTTTGATTTCAGTTTGAGTTTCAATTTTTCAGATCGATTTTGATTTCAAATTGAGTTTCGATTTCAGATTTGAGTTTCAGATTTCAATTTTAGAGTTACAATTTCAGATTTCAGATTTGAGTTCTTTTTGGCTTCCAATTGAATTTGGCTTCCACCACAAACCTCTTTCTCCTCCCCCTTCTTGATTTTGGTCCTCTTTTTGGTTCGATTTTGATTTTCATTTTGTGGTTCGTTGGAGCTCCGTTTTGTTGAGATGGTCGAAGAACTCGGAGTCCGGCGGCAAAGACGGGGTTGGAGAATCTCCCAATTCTACTGTTCCGCCGCCTCAGAGGTTTATGGTGGCAGTGGGTGGACATGGGGGGCGGCAGGGTGGTGGAAGAGGGGTGGTGGGTGTGCGGCGGAGGACGGCGGGGGCGTGGTCGGAAACAGAGAAGGTTAATTGAATATAAATTCTGGACAAAAAAAAATAATTTAATTAAATTAATTAGATTTTTCAAAAATTTTGAAGTTAAAAAATTTAAATTCCAGCATAAACATTAAATAAATTCACTAAACTTAAACTAATCAAATACACTAATGATGTGGGCCACACCTAAACTATCTCACTTTATCACTTAAACTACCTCTCCTTAATCTCCGTGCCCAAATGAAGTGTGTCTTCATTATTGGGACGGAGGGAGTACTATTTTTCAACGCCAACTTTTCTATTTTGTAACTAATATATTTATAATTTATAATTTAATTTAATTATTTTATACCAAAATAATTTTCAAGTTAAAGCAACACATTCGGATGTGAAATTCATAAATTAACGTAATTTACACCTTTTTTAGAGATATATTACAAAGGGGTATATCAGTAAAATTACCAATTAAAAATTGGTTCAATATAATCTTGTAAACCGAACATAATTACAAGATTGTATAACAATTGACACTCCAACTGAACAACTTTTTTAACCATGGTTTAGTCTTGATTTATCTCATACTATATCTCATTGTTAGCTTAGAGCACCCACAATGGGGTGCAATAACCGGTGCGCACCCCCTCCTATTGCCTCCGCTACCAATGCCGCACCGTCGGTGCAATGAGGCGGAGCGCCCCCGGTGCAATGCTTGGCGCGTGTGCCCACCTCCCCCCCTTTTTTTAAGCTTTTACATTAAAAAAAAGAAATTCAAAAATTCAAAAATCAAAGGCAGAGAGACGTTGGATTGTGGCCGTTTTTTTCGGCCGTTGCCCCCCCTCCCTCATTTTTTTTTTGTTTTTTTTCTTCTTCTTATTTTCCTTCTATAAATATGTTCATTCCCTACTCCATCTCCTACTACTACTATAATTCATCTTCTATACTCTATTTTCTCTCACAAAAAATCATGGAAGGAGATTGGAAAAATTATTGGCATGAACACCCCCAAAATTCATCTCCCGGTGAATCAAATGCATCCGACCAAGGATTCTCGCCATTCACGCAAGAATCAAATGTCTTTCGATCGGCCACCAATTTGAACGCTCGATTTGCCGCGGCGGCCGACCCCGAGCCCGACGGGGAGGAGATTGCTTCTATGCCGGCGACCACCAAACAACGTAGTAACTACCGTCCGTCGGAAACGATACTCATATGTCGTTTGTATCTCGAGCACACCCACGACTCTGTGGTGGGGATCAATCAAAAATCAAAGGAGTATTGGGGCGCCATCTGCGCAGCCTACAATGCTCAAAGGCCCCAAGGAGCTATTCCACGCGACATCCAGCAAATCAAGTCACACTTTCAACGCGTGGCAAAAGACTGCAAGAGGTGGGAGGCCTTGTACAAAAAGTGCCATGATAATTGGGCATCCGACATGAGTGATGATCAAATCATCGAGCAAACAGAAAAAATGTGGATCGCCGAGTTTCAAGCTAAGTTCAGGTATCCGTATGTGTGGAAGGTATTGCGCGAGTCCAAGAAATTCGCAAGCATCGGCGAGGATGTCCACTCGGATAAACGCTCGAAGGGCTCCGACGGTCAGGGCACAACGACTTCTAGCGACCAAAGTATCTCCACACGGCCCCAAGGGCAAAAGGCGGCCAAGAGAGACAAAGGAAAAGGTAAGAAGAAGGTGGAGGAGACGTCGGAGGAAAATGCCCGAGCTCTCGGGTACATGGTGGAGATGGTGAAGGTAATGAGAGTATTCTCTCAAACTCAACGCGACCTCGCCGATAGCATGTTGATGAGTAGGGACACCTCTCAAATGAATCCCGACGAGTTGACGTTTCACTTGGCCAAGGTGGCGGAAATCAAGCAACGTAACAATCTCCCATAGATTTTAGGTGGTTCTTGTTTAGGATTTTATTTAATTGTATTGCAATTTTAATTTTCAATCAATGTAGAATTAAATTTTAAAGTTAATGAAATTTTAATTTTTTAATTTAGTGTTAAATATAATTAAAAAACAAAGACTATAATTGTGCATCCACCTTGGAGGTGCACCATTGTGGAGAGTGAGTGTAATAGAAGTGGGGATTACAATTATGCACCAAGATAGGTGCACCATTGTGGATGTTCTTGTCTAACAAACAAACCGAACGGGCCCTACAAAAAAACAAAGTTGTATGAGAAATCGCATATCCTAAAACCCCGAGGGCGAGGGTTTAAAGAAGTAGAAGCAATGAATATCCAACAATCAACATTAACATAATGATCCGATCAATTCTCTCATCTCCCTGCCGCCGGAATCTCTCTCCGTCTAATCTCCGCCGCATCTCTACCACGCCGCATCTCAGCTTCTCATGGATGGACAAGGTCAAAGGAGTTCTTGGCCAGAAGACCGAATCGCCATCCTCACAATCGGCCCAATCATTTACCCTTCTACGTGAGTGCTTCCCCCCCAAAAAAAGAAGACTAGTTGTGTAAATGCTGATCTTGTTCTTTATCTGCAGGATTTGCGGAGGAGATGAGGAAGGCAAGGAAATTGGGGACTTTGAAGCAGTTCGTAGTTGGGCGAAGCAGCGAGGCGACTTTTGGTGATGCCTTTGAGAAGCAAGAGGCCATTATTCGATACCTAGGCGGTGTTGATCCTACTGGGGAGGTTTCTTCCTAATAAATTCTTTTTTTTTTAAATGTTACGTTGTTGAATTAGTGTAATTGGTAGTGTTTCGATTTCTGGTGCCTACACCAGATATTGAATATGTTCCTCGAGTTCGTCTGTTTTATGGAGTTTTATTGAAATTAACTTTATTTGAAGACCCGTGGTTGGATATGGCCTTCATTTGACTTCCTTAAACTTGGATGCTTTTCATGATTAAACCTTTTACCCCAATCATAGGAAGATCAAGATCATTGCTTTCCTAAATTTATTTCTGAAAGCTTTTAATGATGAAGAATGTCTTTTCTGCCTGTCATGTACAAAGTTTTAAACTGATTAAATTTGTACAGATCTTCTTTTTCCTTTTCTTTTCCCTTGGAAAGCTCTGTTTAGTTTGCTAGTGGGAGAAGCAAGACTTACTGATGAAGACTTACTTGTTGCCTTATTATTTGGTTGGTTAGTGTAGAAACCTCTGCTTGATTTTCAGCTTTGAAAAAGCCAATAACTTTAGCTGGTTCAGCAGTTGTTCCCTTGTTTCTATACAATTTTCTAACAGATATACATGGAATTGGTAGATTTGCTTGGGAGTTCTGCTAACTTTTTGTTACTCATTTTAATGTTCTTCTTTGTTCAAATTTTCAAATATCCAGAAGCTGAAGGGTTGAGGTTATATATTGATGTTCTTAGACTTAGTTCACTGCTGTATAAATTAGTTCATAAGGGGTCATCGCAGAAGGCTGTTTGAGAATGATATAATTGGGGGTCCGTGAGTGGTGTCTGACTTCCGATTTTCCTTCCTATTCTCTGTAGAAAATCGAAACCCGTCACAAGCAGGATGCAGCGAAACAATGTAATTGCACGCTGACAGAAGTTGAGAATACCTTAGCTAAGTTTACATGGGCCAAACAAGCGCAGGGAAAGCTTGAACAACTTCATGCAGAAGGCAAACCTATACCAACGAGCATGGCCGAGGTGCTCATCATACTGCACAATGTTTTTCATTTTCTATTTGCTGCTAGTGAATCTTCCATTGATGGAAAATTGATGATTTATTCTAACTGCTCGAAGTCATTAAATAGAAGTTCTACGAGGTTGGATCTACATACATGTAGATCCTTTCAAGTTGCTAGAACTAAATCCACCTTCCCAGACATTACGTTAGTTGTTAGTCTCCACAGCAAAAAAGTTTGTGTCAACAAAAATCTTTAATCTGAAGATTCTGAACATAATTCTAACAAGGATTTCATTTTTTGTAAAGGATTATTTTAAGAACTTCGATTTAATGGTTTTTAGATAACAGGAGGTGTGGAAAAATATATGGATCTATTTCTTTATCTGCGTGTAGTTTGACTTACCAACTTGGACATTATTATTAATGAAAATAATTATTTTGTTAAAGTCTTACTATTTGAGGCAAATTTTAATGTTTTCTATTTTATTCGACTATTAATAACATTTTTGAAACTGTCCTTGTTTATTTGGCCTCCGACTGTAAAAAAACAGAATTGTAAACATATGCTGCTTTAAGCATGATTTCATGATGAACGGAATGAGTGATAATTGTAGTCATGCCAAATAAAGTAGGGTCTCAGATAAGGATGAGAACGTCTTTTTGCAGAACTTGGAAAACTACCTTGGTTTTTAGGCATTGGGGTGTAGCCAGCAATATAAAGTTGAATCATATTATGGAATTTTATGGTATCCTGAGTGTCTGTTTCTTAGAGGCAACTAAGAAGAAAAGAAACTGGCAAATAGCAAAGCAAAATCTAATCTTGCAATTGGAACAAACAAAGACACATATAAAACAATACATGGAGTAGAACGAGTAAATTGCTTAAGAGGATACTGGAAAAACATGCATTACTGAGCAGCAAATGACAAACTATACTCATTGTTGTAAAACAGCCTAGGCAGTGCTTAGCCCACCTACATTTGTGATAATCAGCAATCTATGCACCATTTGAACTAGGTAGCAACTAGGTGGTGCATAGGCTGTCCACCTGTTATTTGTTCCTAGAGAAATTGTGGTCGAATCATAACATTTCTTACCTTTTTGAAATTTTATTTGAAACAAACTCTAAAATCATAAAATTATTTTGATAAATTTACATTTCAAGAAAATTCATGCTTTTAACTGCAAAAAACTAGTGTAAATTAGTAATAAAGAATGTTAGTAGCTTGGAAAACAGGGGTCTGCTGCAGAGCCCCTGTTTGGCGCCCAGGTGCTGGGCTCTAGGTGGCCACATAACAAGAGCTCGTTGACTTCTGCGACACTGACTATACTTGCATATAAGAAGGAGCTTATCTGTTTGATTTTTGTTCTTCTATGAAGTAAAGGGGCCAGGTGTTCATCATTGTTTTCTTTGCTTTACCTATTTATTGCTTCTTTTTCCTAATTCATTAAGAGGGTGTTTGGCTGAGCTTATAAGCTCTTCAAAACAGCTTATAAGTTGAGCTTATAAGCTTCTTCAAAGTGTTTGGCAAAATAAGCTGCTGCAAAACAGTTTATAAGCTCCAAAAATAAGCTCCAAGAGCTTATAAGCTCCCAAAAAAATAAGTTCCCCTACCCCAACTTATTTTCTTATAATCTTATATGCAATAATCATTTTGCAAATATTTTTCAATTATAATTTATTATTTTCATCATATATTATTCAAGTTCATTTCTCTTTGATTTTCTCTCTCTAAAAAAATATTTTCTCTATCTAGAAAAAAAAATTCTCTCCCTAGCTTATAAGCTCAATCATCCAAACACTTTGACAACTTATAAGCTCTTAAGAAACTACATCTTATAAGCTCTTGAAACATCTTATAAGCTTCAAGAGCTTATAAGTTCTTTAAAATAAGCTTAGCCAAACACCCTCTAAATGTGCTCTTTGGTTAATTTCTCATTTCATGAATTATTCATTTGTAAAGGTTTTAATAATTGCAGATTCAGAAATTGATGGGATCATCTCCATTGGATCATGCAAGATCAAACATGGCCAAAAGTGGGAAAACAAGTAGGAATTCACCCTGCCCATGTGGTTCTAAGAAGTTGTACAAGAGGTACTTCCTTGTTTATTTAAGAAAAATCTGTTCATGCTTAATGTTTTATGTATATTAGGAAATACTAAAATGCAACTTGGATATTTATGCTATAAACCTCCAAAGTCTAATTTTCAAGACCAATTACTGGAATTCAAGTATCAAGATTTTTATCTATAAATTAGCTGACAATGATATTTGCTCTGACATGATTTAGTGGCTTTCAGAAATTCTTCTTTTATTGGATTGACATAAGTTGTTAGGAAAGTATTTGTTCTTAATACCTGACGTTGGATGACAAATCGTTGATTTGGATCTAGCGTTTCTAAGTTTTTTCATTTCTTATGCTTGATCGCTTAATTTGTTTTTCAACTTGATTTTGGATGCAATACCTTGAACTAAAGTTCTGTGTCTGAATTATGCAGTAGCTTAGGTTGATGGATGGATGTTATGGGCGTCTGACTCCCTTTATTGCTGCCTCACTCCTTTAGGTTAAGAATAATGATTTTTTCTTTTGTAAAGAAAATCCTTAGTTATGTTGTGTTGCTTCCTGTTTAATATAGGACAGGACTAAATTCTGCTTGCTTTTAACAGTTGCATCTTGTGAGTTTTCCTCATTTTCTCTTTTAAATATTCTTGCATTTTCCAAGTTGAAATATATTAACTTACCAAATTGGAAATCGAGTGGGGGAGAGAGAGAGAGAGAGTAGAAATACTTGAACCCCATGTTGTAATCTTGAGTTTCCAGAATGGAAGACGGCATTCTGAAACTAAAAGAGAGTACCGATACATTTATCTGTCTTTTTTTCTGCAGAATCTTACATTCTCTGACAATTAAAAAGCATGAATTAGGAGGATTTGGACCTCCTGAAGTAGATTCCAAGTAACAAGATATTATGGGGACCGGGGGACCCAAAACATGTAATCTGAATCCACCAAAACTAAAGTCGCTAACCATTTATGTTTCGAAGAATCAGTCTTGTACTTTTTGTATTGCCTAGAGTCTTCTGAGAAGTATTGGTAAATTTGTAAAGTCTTCGTTTCTTCTTAATGACTGTAGATTGCATCATGAAGAACTATAGTTGAAAGGCTTACTAAATGGTTCTGACTGCTTTTATCCATTCCATGTATCTATTTGCATATTACTTTTCTCCCTTGAACCGAAACATGTGTGGCCGTGTTGGAGTCTGCTGATTAGGTTTGATTTGTGAAGGTGCTGCGGCAAGGACAAGAGCAGTTGAGTGCGGGAATCCGTTGCAACTTGGGTTGTTGAGTTGAGGTGCAGGCAGTGGAAAAGAAGAAGCTGTGTTAGAACTTGCTTTGGAAGTGTGAGGCATTGAAGCTGTTGTGAACTAACTTTCTCATTTCTGCAGAAGAACTTGCTTTGGAAGTGGGTTGGCCATGGCAGTAGCATTACTAGAATACAAAACCATTTTTTAGAGGGTTTATTTCCAAAATAAGATTCACTGTTTGTTTGGAGGGTTTTGGATCCTAATTTTGACCCGTCTCATCTCGTTTTAGTTGTTGTGTTTGTATCTTTCTAACTGAAACTTGTTTCAACATTTTTTTTTACTTTGACAGTATTTATTAACGTACAAGTTAAAGAGGAAAAAGACTTTATTTTATGTATCATCTCTAGATTTAATTGCAAAAGATGTAGACCATATTATTATTTCATTATATAAGCTATTCTAGCAATTGTATGAAAAAAAATACTACTCCCTCCGTCCGCGATATCGTTTCCACATTTGCCATTTCGGTCCGTCCGCGATATCGTTTCCACTTCCATTTATAGAAGTAGGGTCCACAAACTTCCACTCACAACAATTGTGGGACCCAAACTCCACTAACTACATATCCACTACTATCCACCACTTTTCTTAAAACCCGTGCCGTCCACAATGTGGAAACGATATCGCGGACGGAGGGAGTATATGTTAGTGAATGACTGAATTGTAGACAATGTACAATTCCGACTGCAATCAATTAACCACTTAACACACACGTGGATTCCAAATTAAATAAATAACTAGCATTTGCATCCATGGGAAATGATTTTATATTTTTATATTTATAATTTTTTTTTTGAAACGTATATTTATAAAAAAATTGATACCAATTCAATTATTATATTTATAAGTATAATATAAAATAATTTTAATTGAATACATTTGAACTTAATATTAAAAAAAATAAAGAAGAATTCACAATAATAAAAGAGCTAATATATAAAACTATCCACTTTCATATTGTAAAGATAAAAATTATCCACTAAGATAAAAATAATAAAAAGTGGCTAGTTTTTGTGTAAAAGTACAAAATTACCCCTACCAATAAAAATTAAAAAAGTAAACCATATTTCTCTCCCTTTCTCTTCTCTCTCTATCGTACACTCTTCTCTCTCTCTCTTCTCTCCCTCTCCCTCTCCCTCTCCCTCTTCGACTCTCCCTCTCTCTCTCGTCCTTGCCGCCGCTCCACAGTCGCCGGCCACCGCTGCACAGCGAACCACCACCAGCGCGACGCACAGCGGCAACGGATCCTCTCTTCTCTCTCTCTCTTCTCTCCCTCTCCCTCTCTTCTCTGTGCTGCAGTTTCGATCTCTCTCTCTAGGGTTTCGTTTGGTCCTCTTCCTCTATAAGAGATCGTTTCTTCTTCACCGAAGAATTTTCCAGCGTCTGAGGAGGATTGAAGAATTTCGATCTAATGTGATCAAAGCTGTAGTGATTTTGTCAAGATTGAAGAATTTCGATCTATTTTTCCTTCACAATTTATGTCGAGAGTTTTGTTTTAGCTTTGATGAATGAGAAATAGATGTGAGGGATAGGCTGAGGAAGGAGGTGTTGGTGCCGCTGCGGAGGGCGCTTCAGCTGCCGGAGGTGTATCTTGAGAAAGTGAAGTCGGGCAAAGCCAAGATCGCCGCCGGTGCATTGCTTCCTCATCAGATAATCGCGTCCTTGGATGACGAAGATGACGGCGGCCAAGTGGCGGAGCTTCAATGGAAGAGAATGGTGGAGGACATGGCCAAGGTTGGGAAATTGAGCAATTGCCTTGCAATCTGTGACGTTTCTGGGAGTATGGATGGAATCCCTATGGAGGTTTCGGTGGCGCTAGGAGTTCTGGTGTCGGAGCTAAGCGAGGAGCCATGGAAGGGGAAGCTCATCACCTTCAGCGAAAATCCTCAGCTCCAGATAGTGAGAGGGGAAAGCTTGAAAGAGAAGATTGAGTTTGTGAGAAGAATGGAGTGGGTGATGAACACTGATTTCCAAAAGGTGTTCGATGTGATACTGAAAGTGGCGGAGAAGGGGAAGCTGAAGGCGGATGAGATGATAAAGAGGCTGTTTGTGTTCAGTGATATGTAATTCGATGAGGCTTCGATGAATCCGTGGGAGACGGATTATGGGGCGATCGTGAGGAAGTACAGAGAGAAGGGATACGGAGAATGTTTACCGGAGATTGTGTTTTGGAATTTGAGGGATTCGAGGGCGACGTCGGTGCCGGCAAACCAGCCGGGGGTGGCGCTTGTGAGCGGCTTCTCCAAGAATCTGATGAAGATATTTCTTGAAAAGGGTTGAGTGATGGATCAGGTGGCGGTGATGGAAGCTGCTATTGCTGGTAAAAAATATCAGCAGCTGGTTGTGCTGGATTGATATAGTTAGATAGCATGAGTTTGGATCTTTGTTAGCAGTGTAAAAAATTTTGATTAATCAATGTGGATGAACTTGGTTTGTGACTCTTTGATTTTGAAGGATTTAATCAATGATTATGAAAAAAATGAGAAATAGATGTGAAAAAACAGAGGAAATTTTTTTCACTGATGTATAATTGATTTAGATACAATTAATTTTCTGTTGAGCTATATTTTTTAGGAATTTGCAAAACGATAATATGATAGTGATTTTGTATATTTATTTTTAATGTTCTTAAATTCACAACTAGATTTATGAATTTACAATTAGATCTATGAATTCACGACCACATTTATGAATTCACAACTTAATGTTTTTAAATTCACAACTAGATTTAAGAATTCACAACCAGGTCGATGAATTCACAACTTAATGTTCTTGAATTCACAACTAACTCGATGAATTCACAACTTAATATTCTTGAATTTACAACCAAATCTATAAATTCACAATCAAAATAAATTACAATTTTAATTGTGAATTCAAACTTTAAAAACTCAAACTCACAACTACTTGAATTCACAATCAAAATAAATTCTAGTTGTGAATTAAATTCAGGTTGTGAATTCGACTGATTGTGAATTCACAACCAACATAAATCTGGTTGTGAATTAAATTTTGGTTGTGAATTCGTTTGTTGTGAATTCACAACCAAAAAATTCTAATTGTGAATTAAATTTTGGTTGTGAATTCGACTGGTTGTGAATTAAATTTTGACTGTGAATTCGACTAGTTGTGAATTCACAAACAAAAAATTATGGTTGTGAATTCGACTGGTTGTGAATTCTCAATTCACAACCAGTGTGAATTCACAATCAAAATTTTTTGGTTGTGAATTCACACTGGTTGTGAATTGCGGGATTTTTTAAAGGGGTGATGTAAAGTGGACATTTTTTTAATTTTTAATGTGAAGGGTATTTTGGTAACAGTGGACATTTTTTATGTTTTTTATTTTAGTGGACATTTTTTATCTTTACAATATGAAAGTGGCCATTTTAAAAATCCACTCATAATAAAATTTGATATTATGAAAAGGTAAAAAAAAGAGTAAAAATGAAAATAAAAATAAAAAAGAATTGAAAAATAGATTCATTCAAAAAAATGAGAGAAAAGATAAATTTTTTCTAATTTTAATCTTTAAATAAATATAATATTTACATTTTAAATCAAATATTTATGTAAAATATATTAAATTAAAGCTCTTATCTTGATCTTTACTTTGATATGCAAATTAAATATTTTATAATTATTCGAATTCACAATTTTAGAAAGAAAAAAAAAACGTATAGTTTACAAATAAACCTTCAATTTTATTATAACTACAAAATTGTCACTCATTTTGAAATTAAATTGAAATTTTGACTTTTTAATTTAGTATAGATATACACGATAATGGACATATAAAATTATTTAAATATATAAATTAAGTAATACTTTTATTGAGGTAATAGAAAATAGAAAACCTAGGGAATAAAAATTGGTAAAACTATCACCATCCAAAATTTCTGCATTAGTCCTTTCATATGAATTCTCAAAATTTTATTTTTCAAAAAAAATAAATCAACAATCACTAACATTTCATTAAAGATCTACTATAAATTAACAAAATAAATTTAAAAAAATTATAGAAATCATTTACGACCTCAATTTATTAAGTATTTCTTCAACATCTTATTTGTAATAGGTTTGTAATTGTTGCTCGACCAATTCATCATTTGATATATTTGAATGTTGTTGGACAATTCGTTCATTAAATAATATTCGCTACGTCCACGAAAGAATTTCCCATTTTTCCTTTTTGGGACATCCACAAAAGAACTTCCTATCTATTTTTAGACTATATCCCACCACTTATAATCCTCTTACTTTTTCACTTTTCACAACTCTCAATCTTAATTAAAACACATTTTCACCACTCCAATACACTCAACTACCTTTTATCCACTCTCAATACACTTAACAATATTTTTTCTTAAAACTCGTGCCACTCCCTCCTAAGAAGTTCTTTCATGGACAGAGGGAGTATAACATTTCATATCTATATATGATTTTTGCTCAATAATTATGTAAATAATTGAACGACAAATTAGAGCAGTTTTTTTGTGTAACACCTTTTTTTTCATTTTTTTTTACCTAAACTATAACCTTAAATTCCTCTTTATTTTACAAATTGCCACTCAAATCAATTTCAAATTTAGAACTCCCTTTTTAATATAGCATAGATGTATTTTTTTCCCCTCTATGTATATATAATTTGAAGACACCATACCAAGATCGATCTTTTCTTTTTTTAGGAACAAAAACAAAATCACAGGGCATTAGATTATATCATATTAAGCTTCTTTTTCATTGAGTATCGAATCCTATAAACTCGTTATCCAATTATGATGAGTTCTCCATTATATATGTACAAAGTTAGAGTAACATTGTTCTTTCCTCTCTAGTTTTGCTGATAAATATGATTATTCCAAAGTTGCCTCTACCCTACTCATTGCCATTGAAATTCAACAATTTTAAGCAGTAATTAAATCATTTACAAATGCCTCGAATTCAAGCTCAATTCTCTCTCATGACTTCATCCATCGACAACCTTTGACCGTCTCACTTAAAATATCAACAAAATTTAGATGATTATTCCAAAAGTACAATCACGACTGGTTTTTAAAGTTTTAATTCAAAATGACAAAATTTGGTTGTATATATATATAATCTAGTTAGAAAAAAAAATCCAATATGTACTTTTCTTGCAATTGTTACATCATTCTCAAATATAAAACGTGTATAAATCTTTCAAAAATCCGAGTACACACATCACACACGGTTTTGTTTATTTAAAAGGAAAACAAAAAAAGTAGAAAAAAAAAAAGTCGCTCCAGCCAAAGGAATTGCATAGAACGTCAACTTATTTCAATTTTCAATTCTTTTTAAGTATTTATTCCTCTTTCCAAACGTCAAGTTTTATTCCTCCTCCACCTCCGCCGCCCGCCGCCGCCGCCCGCCGCCGCCATGGGCCTCTCCTGGAGCAAAAGGCGCCGCCACGAGAATCAGCAAGCCCCACCCCCACCACTACCACTTCCCCCACCCCCTCCCACCTTCTCCTCGTCAAACCCCCCTCCGCCACCAACTCCACCGCCCCGGGCCCCGCCCCCCAGCAGCTGCAATCCAGCCACAACCAGCTATGCTTTCGCGGCCAACGCCCCTCATTCAGCCGCCCCCTATCCCGCGCTTCTTCCGCCCCCTTACGCCCCTCCCCCGCCGCCGCCTTACAACTACAGCTACAACTTCTCCGGCTACTACTCGAGGCCCGTCCATATGATGGGCCACCACAACTACCGCCCCTATTACGTCCCCCAGATCAGCGGCTGGGGCCCCTCCGCCGCCCCCCTCCCGCAGCTGCCGCCTCTGCAGCCCGCTCCCTATGTGGATCACCAGAGCGCCAAGAAGGTCAAAAACGATGTCAATGTTCACAAAGACACCATTAGGCTTCAATTGGATGATCTCTCTCCTGATTGCCACTTGGTTACCTTCACTTTTGATGCCTTGGTTGATGGAAGGTAGATTCCAATTTCCGGTTTTTGAGTTCGGAATTCGTCTTGATGTTGATTTGCCCTTTTCTTTGATAAGATTTTTTTTTCTCTTTAGCCGGTTTTGGGGATCCGATCTACATTGATCGGCCTAATTGAATTGTGTAGATTACTGATAAAACAGACTAAGAAGTTGATCACTTGTAGCTAAGAGTTAAATCTTTCTGATTGGCTTAAGCTTATCACTGCAAATATTTGATCATCAATTGGAACGAAATAGGTTTCTGCACACTTTTAGGTTGTGTAACTATAGTGGATGCCTTCTTTATGCAGACCGCGTATATGTCATTTGTTTCTATTTGCATTTCTATATTAGCTTAAGACTGTTTGCGAAAATCGGCTCAATTGCTTCATTTTTTCTCTCTGTCCCAAAAGGTAATTTCCTGCATGAATTTGACTACGTATCATGTCATTTCCATTTGGAGTTGAAGGTAGAATTTTGCAATACCAACGGAGTTGCATTGCTGTCTGATGTAACTGGAGATTTAACTAGAATTCGTTGCTGTTCCTGAACCGTTAATAAATGAATAGCAGACAGCTTGAATTAGCTTCACATGAAAAGTTTCTTAGGTTAGAGGTGTGTGTGTCTCAGCATCTACATAGATTCTCCCTTAAACATGGGGGAACTTAGTCACCTTCTCTCCATGAAAAGTTCAACTGCCCAATCCCTGATTGAACTTGTTTTTCCATAAGACAATCAAATGAGTCTTTGATGATCTATCTGTAACATCTTAGGATCTGATTCTTTTGCTTAAAAAGGTTAACTATAATGAAATTGAGTGGATTCTTAGTTCCTTATAAAACAAACAATACAGTGTGGAGAATAAGTATTAAGTGATTCTTTAATCTAATGTTACACTTTTTACTGCAGAATTACTATCTTCTATTTTGCCAAGGAGGGAGAGAACTGTAAATTCTCTCCAGTTTATCCAGAGATCGTGCCAGTTAAAATTCCATTTCAGAAAGGACTAGGACAGAAATTCTGCCAACCTTCAGGAACTGGCGTGGACTTAGGCTTCTTTGATACCGATGACCTGTCAAAGCCTGTTCCAGAAGAAGATATCTACCCTCTTGTAATTATAGCAGAGTCATGTCAAGCATCGACACCTGTGGATGAGGGTTCAAAAGATGAAGCATCTCCTCATGCTCAGATCACTCAGGCTGTCTTACAAAAGAAGGGTGACGGGAGTTTTCAAGCGAAAGTGATAAAGCAGATTTTGGCAATTGATGGCGCACGCTATGAGTTGCGTGAGATTTTTGGGATAAGTGATTCAGGTGAAGCTTCAATCAGCAACGTGGAATCGGGAAAAGAATGTATCATTTGTTTGACTGAGGACAAGAACACGGCTGTCTTGCCCTGTAGGCACATGGTAATTTCCTTAACTTCAACCTCTTTGTGTCTGTTCACGGACAGTGGATATGCATATAATAGGAACAGTGTGATTGCGCAATGAAACGAGTAAATGAACTTGTGGGTGCTGAAAATTCGTCCAACATTAGTTTGATCTAGTTTAAGTCAGAATCAAAAGAATTGTTTTTCATTGTTTTCCACCTTGTCTACTATCTGGGAATCTTGTTCAAAATATGCTGATCATTGAAACCATTCCTTACCAACTAGAGATTCTTCAAAATGAATTAACCAAGCTGGAAAACCTCCAAGAATCATTGTTGCCCGCCCATGTAGAAAAAAAAACCAAAAAGAATGTTTTTTAAGTATTAAATCCTGGTTGCAACAATGAAACCTTTACTGGTGTCATCTGTTGTTGTCGATATCGTGTGTGCATAATGCTCGTGTTATCTATCGCTCTCCCATTAAATCCACTTTACTGTTTTGCAGTGTTTGTGCAGCGACTGCGCCAAAGAGTTGAGGGTCCAATCAAATAAGTGTCCCGTATGCCGGCAGCCCATCGAGGAGCTTCTGGAGATCAAGGTCGATGAAGGTAACCATTCCGCGAGTGCTTCTTCATTCGTTAATATGTAGGGGTGGTTTTTCGAGTCGTTGATTCATGAACTTGTTTGCATCTTTAAAAACCAGAGGGCTAATAGCTTGCCATGGCATCAACCACCAGCTTCTGTATGAATGGTAACTATACACAAATTTTACTTGTAAGAATATGATCACTTCTCATCAGGATCTGTACAGTCCATACCAAATCTTTTCTTTCTTTCTTTCTTTTTCTTATTTACAGTGTTTTATATACTTCACTAAAGCTTGTATATTTTATTTTGCTATAATTGATTTTGATTTATGATTAATGCAAAGTGTTAAGGGACTTTTTTGATTGGATTTGTGCTTGATTTTGCAACTCTTGTAGATTTTGCTTGACCTTAAATGTATTTTTAGAATGTAGTTCAAACTAGTCTCTCCATCTTTGAATAAATGTTTGATAGGGGATATATACAAAGATAGCTTAGTTATCTTGGCTTAAGTTTAACTACATGTTTGGTCTTTATTTCACTATTTAGCCGAGCTTAGGTATCCGACTGGGATTATATTTCTGGCGTTGAACAGTAGCATAGATTAACATTAGCCTCTGGTGGTTTGTGGACGGTGAAAATGTTTGTGAACGGCGCCGACATTTCGCATATGGTGATGAAGGATGGCGCGACCGGAGAGGGTTCTGGTTCTGCCGGAACACCGGGGGAGGGGGGCAACGTTTTTGGTGTTGAAACAGGGGGTGGGGTGGGGTGTTTGATGTTGAGGGAGTGGTGTTGAAACATTAAGCAATAGATGATTTTTTTATTTTTTTTAGTTTGAGGTTAAAATGGTAATTTACTAATTTAGTCTAGAGTTATATTTTATCTACCAAACAAGAATATTAATGGGTTATTTGCGTGTAAATACATAAACTTTCAGCATTTTTTAGTTTTTCCCAGGAACTTTATTTTTTGAATCTAAATACACCAACTTAGTGTTTTTCTAATTTTTCCCATGAATTTTATTTTTTCTCAAATTAATGTTGAAGTGGCCGCCGAAACTGCTGAAATCTGCTGACGTGGAACGGCGGCCCTCGGACTACGAACAACACTGTCGAGTTGGGTTTATCAAAGTCTAATTCTACCTTCAATTAGAGACATAAATTAGAAAGTGGAGAGAATTGACCAAAATTAACAGAGAATAACAGCGAGAATTGATAGAATAATGAGTTTTTTTTTTTTTTGAATAATTTGTGTTGTTTACGTAGAGAATGGGATGAATTCTATGGCTTTATTTTTTTTAAAGGGTTTTTGTTGTTTCACGCAGTGGGTAGGGAGAATTGCAACGAAAATTGATAGAATAATAAATTTTAATTTGATCGGAATATTTCGTCATGAGAAAAATCAAAAAAATACTAAGTTCATGTATTTTTAGATTCAAAAAATAAAGTTCGTGTATTTACACGCAAATAACCTAATATTAATTATCTTAAAATTATCTTATTTACCGAACACATATAAACAATAATAATCTCACTCAATCCACATTATTTTATCTAACTTTTACCTATCATGCTTTATCTCAAATTAGTTACGTATAACCGTAATTGTTAAAATAATATGTGAAACCAAATCGAAATACTATTAAAATGCGATTCGAGTTTTTAGTTTAATTCGGTTTTTATTTTTCAAAAATTAACTTTTCCATTTGGTTCAATTTGATTTTTTTTTTTTAATTGAACAAAATCTATATTCTGTATAAAGAAAGCAGTTCAACGTAACAAATTCCCGACAAAAATTTTTGACAGTTTTTTTTACAATTCACATTCAAATAAACATGGAGTTCTAAAAAAATAAAACAAAACATGGTGTTGACCAGCACAAATTTGATTCAACGTCTTTTTATTTAGGCATAAAAATTTGATTCAACGTCTTTAAATGAACAAGACAACAATCAACAATTTGTTCAAGTCTTAGATCTCATGTTTTTTCAATTAAAAAATGCTCGATCTTCACATTATTTAACATATTTCCACTGCTATTTATAATCCAGAAACAAATACTAGTATTACAATAAAAGGCAAAAAAAAAATGAAGTATAGCTCAATCACCTAACAATTCAATCGAGACGTGCGTCTTCTCTGCCTTCCCGCAACATCTGTACGATGAGGCGGCTCGATCGCCGGCGACGGAAGCCGTTAGATCGTTAATCCAGCAAGTGGGGTTACCGGATCTTTCTTATTCTCTCTGCTGCTGCTCTCCTTGACGCACAAAGAAAAGAACGCATAATGAAGAAGAAGAAGAAGAAGCTGTAGCGGCGCTGGATTCAGCTCACATACCTCTCTCTCTCTCTCTCTAAAAAGTGAGCTCAAATAAACTGTCTGCCTCTCTCTCTAGTTTCGCTTAAAGATTTCTCATACAAACACGCATGTTTTGGTGCGCTTGTGCGTTCTTGAATTTGGGGGTTTCTTGGAGTGGGGAAGTGGAATTCATTCATATTGATGCTCGAAAGAGCTAAAAAAGGGGAAAAAAAACAAAAAACAAACAAACATTGTATAAGTTTTTAACTTCAATTACGAGGATTTAACGGATTGCGAGTTGAAATCATTGCTTCTGTAAGTGTATAATTCGCATTCATGTGAGTAATCGAGTTTTTAAGCCTTACGCGCGCGCTGTGTGTGTGAGTTCTTGCCCCCTCTCGTGCTGTGTGTCGTGAACCCTAGGTAATATCGCTTCATTCTTGGCTTTAGATCGAGTCTTTTCTTTGAAAATTAGGGTTGGATCGAGTTTTTGCTGTTTGTTCGTTTTCTGTTACGCTAATTTTCGCCAATTTCTGAATTTCTTGTTTAGTATTTTGTTTGTTGATGCATTTAATTTAGTTATCCTTTTTTCTAAAGTAAGAATAAGTCTCTAAAAGATTTGTTTAAAAGGGTTTGGCTTATACTTGCATGTTTTTTTTTTGCTTACATGTAGCAGACGAATCTGATTCTACTGTTGAAAGACTGCAACTTGGAGAGAAGCCAAAAGTAAAACAATGGATGATGATCGACTGAGTGAGTTACCTGACTCGTTAATCCTCTCCATTCGACAACCCTTCTCTCCAAACGAGCCTTCACTTTGGCTGTTGAATCTTGAAAGTTTATTTATGGGGCTCTTGCACAATGGAAAGCTGCTATATTCTTCCCCTCTGATCCCATCTTGTGATATTGATTCGTGGCCCAAAAACAAGTGGAAAAGCTAGCTTTTGGTTTCGGATATAAAATTCATGGTGCACACTACTTGGTTCCACAGTGTTTGTATTCATGCTCATCAATCACAGAATTAAACCTACGCAATTGCTCGTTGAGAGGAATGTGCAGTGGAATCAACTCAAGAGTTTATCAATTAAATGTTTGGAAAAGTTGGTTTTTCCGTGTGTTTACGAATTACTGAAAACTTCAATATCCGATCTACTAGCTTGAAGATTCTCAAAATGGTCTGGTGTATTGTGAAGGCAGAGGGAGAGCTGAGAAATCTATTGAAGTTAAAAAATTCAGGTCGTGTTTGTGGTAGTTGTTTGCTATATGTCCCTTCTTTGACTACTGCAACTCTTTCTTACTTTATGACTCGTGTGGACGTGTCTCGTGAGAAAATGTTGCATCAAGTTTTTTGAAGCATCCGTTATGTTGAGAATGTGTCGTTCCCAGATTGGAGCTTTCAGGTTTCATTTCTTATTGCTTTATGTCATTCGTGGAATTAGATTTGATCTCAATCTCATGTTGCTACTTGCAGTTTCTTCAATTCCCGAATGCTGAGTTCTGCGTTTCCGACTGATGTTCTTGACATGTTGAAGAATTTAATTGTTGATAAGGTTTCTCTTTACCACTTGAGAGTCCAACATTCTCTAACTCGTTTTAGGTTTCATATCTTTTGCTGTTCTAAGTCATTCTACTAATTCGATTTTTGGGATTCTTTCTTTTTTGCAGAATGGTTGTATGCCTATCAAAGTGGCGTACGAGATTATTTCCCTTAGTCCCTCTCTGCTACATCTAAAGACAGTTGAGATTATATATAAAAGCTACCCCTCAATATCTTCATTGCTAAAATTTCTCACGTGCATCAAAAGATGGTGCTTCAACAACTTGGCGAGGAATATAATCAGCAGTTGGAATTTTGAACCAAGCTTGTGTTTTGATTATTGATGTCAATTTGGGCAATCGATTTATGGTACAATGAGTATTGTTTTGTAATTATAGTTATAGTGAGATATTTTTAAAAAAATGCTGCTAAAACTAAAAAGGCTAAAAATTGATATTTAATATTACTAAAATAATAAGATATAATTATTCAATAACCAACGTATTTATCTTTTTCAAAATATATTTTAATGATAGATATTGATTAAATATATTACAATAATTATTAATATCTGAACCGAGATAAAAGAGTTTCTTGGAGAAAGTGCTAATCTTTTATTAGGGGTGAGCAAATTCAAACCGAACCCGCTAAATCGACCCGGAGCGACGGGTTCGGTCCGTATTGAACCGAACCAATATGTATAAGCGGTCTGGTCTGGGTCTGTTTTTTAGGACCGAATTTTTTTTGGGTCGATCTGGGTCTGAACTCGATCGAACCCGCCGAACTTGGACCGACCCATACATTTTATAAAATAATAATTTAATTTATATATTTATAATTATATTAACAAATATATTAATTTTCACCTAAATTCTAAATTTCTAATCTAATATATATTTTTTTAATTATCCTTCAAAGTAAATAAGTATAAATTACAATCTTCAAAATATAATATTTAATTACTAAATTAAAAATAAAATATAATGTTTATAATTAACTTGTTTTGCTTGGATTATTATGTAATGGATTGATTTTAACTTTTATATATATATATATATATATATATATAGGGAGAGGTTCAGGAAAGAACCATAAATAAAAGAAGACCGGAGAACCATTTTCAGCCATTCGATCATCAAGATCTACGGTGGATGCATCATCTTGTTGGATGAATGTAGATCCTGGGTTCGAATCCTGAAGGGAGCATTTTTTTTTATTTTTTTGAGTGCATTAATTTTAACAGCGGATGCATTAATTTTTACAGTGAATGCATTAGATTTTATGGTTCTCCCGTTCTCACAAATAATGTAGTTCTCTCTAGAACCACACCCTATATATATATATATATATATATATATATATATTGCGATTTAGGATTGAGAATATTTGAGGCTACTATATGTGTTCGTATGGAATTTCTTTAATTTTAAATCTCAAAATTAAGTGTGAAAAAAAAACATTTCGGCGGGTCGGACCCGAACCGAACCAGACCCAATGTTCGGGTTCGGTCCGGTCCCGGGCCGGTCTTCTTTGAAAATTCGGTCTGGATCGATCCAACTTTTAAAAAAATTCGGTCCATCAAACCCGACGGGTCGGTCCGAGTCGTTCCGGGTCTGACCCGCTGCTCACCCCTATCTTTTATCTTCTCTTTGCACTCTTCTAAAGCATATTTTACCCGTTGATAGTAGGGTTTTTGCTTTTTCTCTTGATCGAAAACTAATATGACTCGTGCGCAGCACGGAGAATATTGTATGTTGTGTAATTTTAATATTTTATTAATAAATATAAAGATTTTTGTATCTATTATTTTTATTAAATAATACTTTATTCGTCCACGAAATGTGTACCCATTTGGGGTGGCACGAGTTTTAAGAAATTGATTAAGTGTGTGAGTGGAATAAAGAGCCTATGTTTTATTGTGAGTGAGTTGTGTGGGGTACACTAATCAAAAAAGGAAATGAGTACTCATTTGGTGGACAGATCAAAAAGGAAATATGATTACTTACTTTTTAGCTATGATGCACGGATTCTTCAAAAATTAGCATGTACGGCGAATCAGATTCTTTTGGGGTGCGATTCTCTCGGATTCTCGTCGGATTCGCACCCGATTCCCCACGTGGCGTATCTTTTAAAGCAATTTATAAAAATAAACCGGATTCGCAAATTCCATAGGCGAAATTCACATATCTCATGCACGAAAGGCCTACACAAGGTTGATTTTGATAATTTTATTGGACTAATAATATTTGAATCGTTATATTGTTGCCCAATTAACTTATATAACTGAAAATGCTTAACTTTTGAGTAAAATAAAATGTAAATTACATATAATTAATTTAAGAAAATTTAAATTGTATATATTTTATAAGCATTATATATAATAAAATTTAAATAATTATATGTATCCTTGCCGAATCGCACCCTATAATTTTTTAGAAACCCGTATCCCCGTACTCGTATCGTATCGCCCCCGCATCCGCACCCCCGCACCTATGCAACATAGCTTTGTAGACGGAGGGAGTAATAAAATATGAAAATTTTAGAAATATAAATGCAAAGAAATGTTCTATTGAGAATTCTAAATATTGTGAAAATGAATATTGACATTGAATAAATCAATAAATTATACGAATAAATCAAGGGATATTTGCCGTAAAATGCGCGAACTCTCAACAAATTCTAATTTTTCTCATGATCTTTAAAATTTGAAAGAAAAAAAATACCACCTTTTGATTTTTTTTATTTTTTTTCTAATCAATTTTTTTTAATTAGAGCAATGTACATTATTAATGTTAATTATACGATTCATAACTCTAAAATTAAATTCATATTTTGTAATAATAATAATAATAATTAATAACATAAAGTATTATTCATAATTATAATAATTACATTATTACTTGCTTAAAATAAGTTATAAATTAATTAATCGATTAAATAATAATAATAATAATAATAATAATAATAATAATAATAATAATAATAATAATAATAATAATAATAATAATAATAATAATAATAATAATAATAATAATAATAATAATTCACAATGCAAAATACACGAATCCTAAGAATGAGGAAAAAGAATACCTAACAAAAGTTAAGGAATAAGAATCCTGAAAAGTTGCACTACTTTTCTTTCTTTTCAGAATTTCTTTTACTTTTCCTATTTGATAAAAAATTTAAATATAGAAATTGAATATTTTGAAATCAGATTCTTTTTCCATGACAGAATCCATGTCAAACAAACAACCCTAGGGGTTTTCTGCTTTATTCACTTATGTGGATTCAAGCTCATCTTAACTCTTTCCAAGGGGTTTTCTAAAAAAAAAAGCTTCTTCATTTGCCTTTCTTAGTATTTAATTTGATTTTCGTGTGTGGGGTTTTCAAATTAACATCTTTTACACTAAATTAATTTCATTAATAAGTTTTGCATGATTTTTATCCGGTCGTCACGAGTCTTGAGACGACATTCCCAAGTCCCACAATTTAGCTTGTCTAGCAAAAAATACTGTTCAAACCCTTCAAAAAAAAAAAACAATAGTACTCCCTCCGTCCCACTTGAAATGTCCTGTTTTTCCTTTTTGGGTTGTCTCACTTCAAATGTCCTGTTTCTTTTTTAGGAAAAAATAAGAGATAATAAGTGTCTAATTAACTTACTAATTTAGTCTTAATTTAAACCTTAATCTCTCTTTGTCAAGCCCAATTTATTTCAGCGCAAATAAGGAAATGAATCTCGCTCTCTCCCAACCCTAAATCAACGGCATCTCCTCTCTCTGACAACGCGCCGCCCTCTATTCTCTCACCCTCCGTTCGCCGCCCTCTGTTCTCTCACCCTCTGTTCATGTCGCCCTCCATTCTCTCATCGACGGTTCACGCCGCCCTCTGTTCACCATCATGCACGGAAGTTCTCTGAACCCTAACCTATCGGATTCAGTCAGATCGTCGGAGGTTACATCGGATTAGTCAGATCTCCCTCTACTCACTATCACGCATGGAAGTCCTTTGCTAAAATGATGAGGAAACGTCTGAAGCTGTTGTTCGAGGATCCAATTCCGGTCGTCAAAGCTGTGGAATCAGAATATCCACCGGAGGCGCCAACATGGTCATCCATGGGGAGTCCATGCTAAGGATCTTATTCCCTGCCTTCTTCGAAATCCCTAACTGCTATGGTGGCTGTAAAGAGATTCCCTCTGTGTATGCTGAAGATTCGATGGAGCCTCTGTTTGTGAAGACGATACGATGAGTTCGTTAGAAGAGCTTTCATATCTGCCATCTATGTCATTTTCGGATTATAATCCCAATAATTTCCCAGTAAGCACAGGGGATGTGTATGAAGATATATGAGCATTCATGGCACGGAAAGAGCTGTTGCTGAACAGTGCAGCTAAATGATCTACCTTCAAATTGGTGATTTCTAAACCATCTTGTTATTGTTGAATTTTGTTATTAATTGTGAATATATTTTCTGTGGTTCAATTCTAGCAATTGATTGTGGCTGAAATGATGATTTGTTGGGAACTTAATGAAATTTCCTAATCCTAGTTTTGATGATACCAAAATCCTTAGGTTTCACTTGTAATAGACTAGAACTGCTCGAACTCAACTGTTAGAGTTCTTTTTCTAGTTTAGTTGCTGTTCTGAAGACTGAAGCCGGATGACTGAAGACTGAAGTTGCCGACTGAAGTAACGATGAAAGGCAGAGTCAAATACTGATATTTGACTGACCAGTCCAAGAATCAGTTACGACTGATTACTTAATGCGAGCCACGTGGATTCAGCGGACTGATACTAAAGTCAAGTATCAGTTAAACATTCTTCCTCAGACTAAAGCTCCAAAGCTTAAAGGAAGCCACGCACTCCAGAAGTACAGCCGCATTAAATGCAGAGATTTCGAGGATCGTCCTTTCTCTGCAGGGCCTTCCTTTTTGGTGATTACCTTTTCTGAGACGTCGTATCTCCTGCTCTCAAAGTAGCCGTTCTCACCAAACAAAGGAACCTCGAAGATTGAAGCCTCAGCAAAGTTCAAATCTATCTCCAACGGATGAATTCTTGAAGACCATTTCAGCCAACGGATTTATTCAAGACCTCTCCTATAAATAGAGCTCGAGGATCACTTCAATCTTCACCGATTCAACTACATAAGCTGAAATGCTGCCAAATTCGTCACTCGGCATTCAAAGCCATTTCAAAGTTTGAATCGAAGAAGAGAATCACAAAGCCAAAAATCAGTCACTGCTGATTACATACATTCTCTTAGAACTTAGGCAAATATTGTATATCCAAAGGTTAGGTATAACTGATTACAGAGAACTTGTTCTTTGTAATCTAGTTGGCAAGTTTTCGAACCTCTTTTCAACCGACCGAATCGAGAGTTTGAGCCGAGAGGAGTTCAGATCAGTGTTATGACTCCAAGAGATCTTAGTCTTTGTGGAAAGACATAGTTTTGTCTCAGTGAAGCTAAGAGTGAGAAATCTAACCCAGTGTGTTTGTACTGAAAATTGAATCTTCGGTTGTTTAGGTTTGCTGTGCACCCGTAAGCACAAGCCCAGTTAAGTTGTCAGTCTGATCAACTGACCGTGGATGTAGGAAGTATTTTTCGAACCACGTAAAAATCCCTTTGTTGTTTATCGCTTTCAGTATTTACTTTCCTTATTTGTGCACAAACGTTTTATCAATTGAAACTGATTAATAGCAAAGTGAAACACAAACCTTGACAACTTGCTTAATCACAAAGGCTATTTCGAAAGAAAAGTTTTTCTTTGTCGGTAATATTAATCTAATTGATGAATCTCCGGATAGTCAATAAGATTCATATTACTCCTCTATTTTATAAACTCGACTGAAGCCTAACGTGAATTAGTTAAAGTGTTCAGTATCAGTCGCCAACCAAAGTTTCACTAATCTTTTTTAACTGAAAAAGGTTGTGTCAGTTTGTTTTCGTTTGAAAAATAATCTATAGGTGTATTCCCCCCATACACCTATTTGAGACCCCAAGGGACCTAACATGATTATTTGCTATCTTGTTTTTGTGATATGTGATGAGGAGTAAAATATGCATCAGCCCAGCCTGGAACACTCAGCGCTGACCTTGAGACAATGGGAACCAGTCAACCAGGGACTCCGCAAGAAGACCGTGCAATAAACCTGACAAGAATGTCACCATGCTGATTCTACGAAAACAGGAGAGCAGCGCTGCATCCAGGGAAGGGATAAAACCAAAATGGCAGGGCTGGAATCAAAGTGGCAGGGCTGACATCGACTGAGCTGAGGAACAACATCCACTACGAGGAATGAAGGGCAGGGAGCAGGGCTGTCTTTAGGCATGCTTAGGGTCTTTTCTCACTTAATGTAGGGCAGGGCTGCGACCCTAATTTTACCGTTTTGCCCATGTTTATCTATATAAATAGAACCATTTTACCATAATGCGACTTACGTGATTCTCAATACAACAATTCTTATTTTCTTTGCTAATTGCTCTAAACTCACATTCAACGCACAACAGGTAAATCTCTTTTAAGTCACCCACCGAATCCGGACTCATCAATATGCATCAGTGATTCGATTAGGTATGAGATGCATTTGTTGTGTGTAGGTGTATGACTTTACCTTCACTTTGTTGTTTCTTTGCCGCAGCCCAAAGTCGACTAATTGTTCTTGGTGACGCTCCAAAGCGAGTCGCGACTGCCATCATCTTCCCTCTCAACGGTTTTTCATCAATGTTATTTTGAAGAAGGAATTTCACTACTTGATTTCTTTCACTAGTTGATAGATTCTTTTTTGCTTGTCATTGAATTTTATAGATTCGAGGTTGTAAGAATGTTGGAGTAAATAGGAATGAATGCTAATTTATTCTCTCTGAAATGGAATGTGTTGGATGTAAAAATGAATGCACAAAGGCTGTATTTATTGTTTTTGATTGCTAATTGACCGCCAAAAAATTTAGAACAAATTCGTGACTGTCAAATTTTTTTACTTAATGGCTGCCATTTGTTTAATTGCATCCACCGCCAAAAGTTGATTCATTAATTATTTAATGGCTGCCATTTAGTGTTTATTGATTCAATTATTTTATCATTATGCTATGTTTCATTAATTGTTTGGTTCGAAAGTTATAATTTTAAAAAAGTTTACTTTCAACTTTAAATTATTAAATGTTTTTTTGTTGGACCCACTCAGTTTTTAACTTTACAGAACACTACTTAATACTCTAATTAACTTGCTCCTAAATAATCGTGCCGAAAAGAAACAGGACATTTCATGTGGAATGAAGTGAGTAAAATATTTTAACTGTGCCAAGCCTTATCTTTATGTTGTCAGTCAGAAGTGAATCCCAAAGTGAATTTAAAATTATACATAACATAATAAATGTTAGGGCTTTAGGGTTGATTGTTATTTTGTGGAGTAATTTTTGATGTGATAAAAATTGAAAATATAATTTTTTAATATAAAAATAAGAATAAAAACTCATAAATGATATTTTTTCATATTTTTATTAGGGTTGATATTTTTTCGGTTTCCTTATACTCCCTCCGTGCACCAAAAAATTTCATATTTTTCCTTTTTGGGAGGTGCACAAAAGAATTTCCTACCTATATTTGGACTATACCCCACCACTTATAAATATCGCATTTATTCTTAATTTTTCATTTTTCATCACTTTCAATCATATTCTTAATACACTCAACAACCTTTTCTCTGCTTTCAATATATTAAGGCAATGTTTGATAGGCTTCATTAGGTGAGATAAATTATATTTCTCACCTAAACTGCCTGTTTGATAGACTACTGAAATAATGTTCCACGCCCGCTGCAAATGCAAAGCCTGCACTAAAACTACTGTGCCACTTAGAATTCTCATCCAATGCAGACCCCCAGTCCAATAATCTCCTCACCAACAGTGATTTAGATTAAAATTTCCGTGTACAATTTTATCCCTCAATTCACTTCAAATTCTAATGCTTCGTCAAATCCCGCCCTATTACAATCGCCTATTTCACAAAACGAAGATGAGTTCTGAGATGGATCGTCCGTAGACATTTGTTGAACTCCGTCGAAGGTGAGATTTCCGAAATTTCACAGGTGAGATTTGAATTTGTAAGGACTCATTTGGTTATGCAGATTTTCAATTATTCCATTCGGAATTTTGAATGTTCGAAATCAAATTTGTGAAATTAAAGATTTGTAAAAATTTCTGTCTGCTTCCTTTGTGAATTCCCTCGAAGGTGAGTCACGGTGAAATCAAAGTTTGGCAGAGGTTGTCTAGGTTTTTCTTTCTTTCTTTCTTAATCTCATTCTGCAAAATTTTTTGGGGCTCCACAAATATTGGTGTCAATGCTTTCTCTTTCATCAAAATATATTGCTTTTTATGTGAAGACCAGCATAGATTTTGAGTCTGTGTAAAAATGTGGTGTGGTTTAAAATTGGGTCTGTGTTGGGTTTAAATCACTATTTCTCTTCTCATTATTTCTTCAATTCTACAAATTTTGAGCTCCAGAACAATCTGAAATGCTCTGAATATTGTTGCTTCATGGATTTCTAATCTCAACTTCAAAATTTGATGAGTTTTTGCAGATCTGGTGTAGGGTTGCTCACCCGGTGCAGGTTGTTTTTCGTTGAGCGAGGTTTAAACTTTACCGAAATCAATCGAGGTATTTGGTGTAGATTTTTTACCCAACGTGAGGGAGATTGTCCGATTCATGAAAAATAGCTCATACTCTGGAATAGGCTGCTTTGTTTGGCTGTGAATTGTTTTTTGGTTAATTGTGATTTGCTCAATACTTGAAATGTCTTGTTCCATATTAAACGAATTGCATTGGCTAGCTGACATTTTTTTTTGTATCTTTATGAATTATCAAATATAATTTTAGTTTTCTTATTCGATTGATAACATATGCGTAATAAGCACCTGTCTTTTTTTAGAGTTTGAGAAACTACCCAATGTGTGAAGTTTGTTGGTTGTTTTCTGATTTCGGTTCTTTAAGAAGTGCTCAATTTCTGAAATATCTTCTGCCACTTTAATTTGTATGTAGATACTACTCGTTATTCATTTGTAGATTTATATCTTGCTCTGGGACAATATTTGCTATTCGTTTGCAGACAGCTATATTGATTTTGTTGGTTGAGAATTGCAATGCCAACAGATGATGTTAACTCGCTGTGCATATACTTGTTGATGGAAGAACAAATTTTCCATCAACATTTAATTTTCCTACTGGTAGCTTATCATATCATGGTTAAGATGACATCACGCAAACGAAAAAAAGGGTTCTAACAATGCAACTTTTGGGATGATTGAACGATTACCTGGTCAAGTTAAGCATATGAATAGGTTCATGGGTGTGAGTGATGTAGATTGTATTGCGAACTTACGCATGGACCATAATACATTCGGTAGACTTTGCATTTTGTTGCGTGATTTAGGGGGTTATCAGATGAGAGGTATATTAGGGTGGAAGAATAAGTGGCAATGTTTTGTCTATCCTATCACACCACAAAAAAAATTAGGGTTGCTAGGTTTGATTTCTGGCGGTCCGGTCAAACCGTATCAAAATTTGTGCACCTTGTCCTAAAGGCAATTATGAAATTGCACGTTGTTTTACTTGTCAAACCTGTGCCCATTCCAGTTGACTGTACAGATAGTAGGTGGCGATGGTTCAAGGTAATTCACTATGAATCTTTTGTTGTTTCCAACTCATAGTTTAGGATTTAAATACACTGACAAAGCACTTACATTTCAGATTACCATTGATTTTATGTTGCATATCTTTCATATAATGAGCTGAAAATTCTGAAAATCTTGTTTAGGGTTGTTTGGGTGCTCTCGATGACATTTATATAAACGTAATGGTGATTGGTGAGGAATGCTGACAAGCCTAGGTACTGAACCCGGAAAGGGCAGATTTCTACTAACACACTCGCCGTTTGTGATCAAAATATAAAATTCATCTATATGTTGTTACCTGGTTGGGAAGAGAGTGCAGCAGATTCGAGAATTTTGCGCGATGCCCTCACACGGCAGAACGGGTTGTAGGTGCCTAAAGGTAATTCACATGAGTAGATCATTGATTTTATGTACATTAGGAATAAATTTTGCTTCGAATATGACATTATAATGCTTAATGTTGCAGGACATTATTACTTATGTGACAATGGGTACGCTAATAGCGAGGGATATCTTACACCGTACAAGGGTATACGCTACCATTTGAAGGAATGAGGACCGAACATAGCCACAAAATACAATGGAATTATTCAATCTCCGCCATTTGAAGGCACAAAACGTTATTGAACGTGCTTTCGGAATAATGAAAATGCGTTGGGGGATCTTGAGAAGCACTACGTTCTACCCTGTGAAGACCCAGAACCGTCTAATCATGTCGTGCTTCATCTTGAATAATTTCATCAGAGCAAAGATGCCCAACGATCCTATCGAGCATGAATTTGATAATGCAACTACAAACAAGCAGGATGATGTTGAGTTTGAGGGTGAATTCATAGATGGAATAGAGTCGTCTCTACTGTGGAATGCGGAGCGAGATGCAATTGCCCAAGCCATGTGGCTCAACTATTTAGAAAACATTTGAATTGCTTCATAGTTGTAGATATTCTACTGAAATTTGCTACATCTTGTTTATATCTAGTTGCTAGGGACTAAATTTCTACCTAACTGAATTGATTTTAATTACAATGTCTATTTGAATCATGATGGTACTTGATTAAGGTGTGTTTTAGTGCGAGCGTGCCGTTAACTCGCTGTTTTGGGTTTTGAATTGGTATTTTTTTTTAGAATAAGAATGGTAATTGCAATTTTTGTTTGACCAAATGAGTGAGTGATTGCTCGAATTATGATATGTATGAAGCTCTCAATTTTATGTTGGACTATTGTCTCTATTCATTTTGTTAGAATTACGACCTATGCTTGCGTATTATGGATTGTGAACTTTCGATTATTGTTTTTAGTTTGTTGTTTATGCTTGATGATTGATTATGCATTCATCTTCTAATGATTTTAATACTTGCTTCAGTTCATAGCCATGGATAGGAGACTCGCACCGTGTTGTAGATGCGGACGTGGAAGGATGTTATTGATGTGTGCCGGCCCGAAGGCTCAGCACCCGGGGAGATGGTAGCACACATGTCCTACCAAGAGAGGTCACAATGGAGGCTTCGTTTGGTATGACGAGTACCATGGTCCATGGCTGAAATGACGACGAATGCCAACAAATATTCGGCGCCTACTTACCAGCCTCTACATTCGGAACACACATCAACATATGGGGTTGTAGATTCTCCACCACCGACCTCTAACAATCACATTCGACTAACCCGAGAAAATGACGTCTAGATTCCGCTTTTCTTTTTGCTTGTGATCATGGTAGTCTGTGGGATTGTAATTGGGAAGTTGCTCTAGTTATATCCATGCTAATTAGATTGAAGTTATGAGTACTTTATTAAGGTTATGAATTTAGGGTGGTATTTTGTATTATATGTAAGCAGAATAGGTATCATTTTGTTACGGTGGACTATCTATCACCTTATACTTCTATTTTTAAAAAATGTTACAACCAAAGAAAGAAAAAATTCACTCACACTCTAGCTCCTAGGGTGACTTGAACCCCCGACCTATTGATTGGAGGGGGAACGTCTTACCAACAGACTGCGCTTCATCGTCGACTCACTTTATACTTCTATTTTAAATCTTGTGGAGACAAATTTGTAATGTATGTTCCTACCCTTTGGATGGTACTTTGTAATATATGTTCTTGCCCGTTGGATTGTACTTTATGATAATAATGGGTATCATTTTGTTGCCTTATAAATTCACTACATGTTATGCACATAAAGTAACAATCATTCCAGTTTTATTTTTACTTTGTAAAATATGCTAAAATAATAGTCCTCACAAACTTGGAGCTATTTTGGGTTTTTCGAGAATGTTACCTTTTGTAGTTTGCTAACATTTAATTACATTGTAATGATTCATTTTCAGTTAGCTTTAAATGGTTCAAGACAATTGATTCATTTTGTAGAAATTGGTTGCGCAAGAAGGGAAGAAATTAGCATAAATATGTCATCTCAAATTAAAAGTTTATTCAACCCCCAACAACCACAATTATTGCAATTGATCAAGGAGGTTTATTATCACAACATGAAGGAACCCAATACTGATTCTTGCACCATTATATATAGCCCATCTCATCATGCAAGTAAATAACACCCAACACTTATCAAATTTAGCAACATCAAGGCATGAAGCCCTTTGGTGAGCCTTCGCAAGATTGGTTTTTTAACACTGGCAAATGGAACATTGCGCTCGATTCTTATTTGATCAAACGTCTTGTGGAACGCGAAGAGGGGTGTCAGTCAACTCTTCCTACTGATTCGCCGCATGCACTTATCTGTGAGATGGAGGCCTTGAACAAAGAGGTTGGAGCCGACGTCACATGCAGCGACGTACTCGACCATGTGAATTTCCTGCGGAAGCGCTACAATTTCTTCAAAAAACTCGCTTCTCGTGTGGAGACAAATTGGGATGTGTTGAACAATCGGGTTACATCAGATGACAAAGTTTGGAAGGTCATATTTAGGTAAGGAAACTTGGCTAACAACCATTTAAAAATCGAGTATGATTTGTATTATTTCTTACCGGTATCAAGTATATATTTTTTACTGATGCTTTTCTCTTACAGAATGAGGATCACTTTGCTCAAGCATGCTACGAGAGTGGTGATCCATTGTGGTTCAAGCTGTGTAGACTTTACGTCTCCAATGCCATCAAAAAGGAGGCCTCGCCTACTGTCATAATAATAAGTGACTCTACTCATGGTTTCGTAGCCCCATCAACTAACATTTGCGTGTCTCAGTCCGTTGATGATGTAAAGTCACCTGTGATGAAAGCCCCAACAGCCCAGAAATTGGTTTCGAAGACGACACAGAGGTGAACATCAGGCCTACTGCTGCAAAGACCTCTCATGTGTACCATATTTGGCATTCGATCGAGCGTCGCTTTGCATTTCCGTTGAAGCCAAAAGCTCTCGATGGCAAAGAAAAAGGTGTTGCACGTAGTTCGTGTGCATCGTCTAGCCTATACAAGTAAGAAGTTGTGTAGAAACTCCACCCTCCCCACAGCGTCGGTGAACTCTATTAACAACTTTTGTATTTGGGAATGAAATAGGCTGCTTGAACGAACTAGGCTGTTAATTAGTAGGCATGTTACATGTTTTGTTGAATTTGCTTTTGGTTTTATGATGAAGTAGGAAGTAGTTAACGTGGTATACTTCCCCATATGCCACTACTTGTTTAAAATTTTAGCATAAAAAATAGGCTGCTTGTATTTTGTATTATGTAATAGGCCGCAGCTGTATTATAACATATCAATGGAGTTCATGTAATTATGCTGGTTGTGGAGGCAAGGATGCTCGTATGTGTTAACCCAAGAACATTTTGTGAAAATCAATTTGTGGAAAACGTATGAAATCTTTTGGTATTTTGGAATAGTTTATTAATGTAACCTTGGATTAACATAAAGACTATAAATTAGGATGAATATAGTTGATTTATATCTACTAAATATTAGTGAAGCAGTAAGTTTTAATTGCTAAGAGTTTTGAATTTCAAAGTTCGGAATCTTGATTACTTGTCTATGCAGCATTTCATTTCAGTCTTATTTTTCTGTGAATCAGATATTTTATAAACATTGAATCATGTAATTATACACTATCTTCTGTTGCAGTTTTGAGTTTATGGAATGAGGTATATATTCATGGATTCGAGGCATATGGAATGAATCCATGACACAGTGGTTTTATAAATATGGTAGACTCCCTTGGTACTACACATTTTGTTGTTGTAAATACCTCATAGAGTGATATAAATTCACAGAAACAAATACAAATTCACATACAGAGATAGAAATCCACAAGGCAAATGTAGTAAAATTGCATCATATGTATGTTGAACTCCATTCTTAAAAATTCACTTCATGAGACAAAAATATATGTTGGGAACCCCATGGAATATCTTGTTTTGTTTTGATGATACCAAAATCCTTAGGTTTAATATGTAATAGACTAGAACAGTTTGAACTCAAGTGTTAGAGTTCGTTTCTAGTTTAGTTTGCGGTTCTAAAGATTGAAGACTGAAGAACGAAGGACTGAAGACTGAAGATATCAACTGAAGTATCAGTTGAAGAATCAGTTCGGAACTGATTACTTAATGTGTGCCGCGTGGACTCAGCGGACTGATACTAAAGTCAAGTATCAGTTAAACATTCTTCCTCGGAGTAACTTCCAACGTTCAAAAGGAAGCCACGTACTCCAAAAGTACAGCCGCATTAAATGCAGAGATCTCAGGATCTTCCTCTCTCTGCAGAGGTCATTCCTATTTGGTGGCTACTTTATCAGAGACATCGCATCTCCTGCTCTTCAACATAGTCGTTCCCACCAAACAAGGAACCTCGAAGATTGAAGCCTCAGCCCAAATTCAAAAAGCTCTCCAACGGAAAAAATCTTGAAGACGTTCTCCGCCAACGGATCTATTCAAGATCTCTCTTATAAGTAGTGCTCGAGGATCACTTCAATCTTCACCGATTCAACGACTTAAGCTGAAACTCTGCCAAAATTGTTTCTCAGCCAAAAGCTTAATCTCCCCAAAGATTGAATCGAAGAAGAGAATCTCCCAAGCCAAAAATCAGTCACTGCTGATTATACACATTCTCTTAGATCTTAGGCAAAACCTTGTTCACCAAAAGCCTAGGTCACAACTGACTTCAAAGAACTTGTTCTTTGCAGTCTAGTTGGCAAGTTGTCGAACCTCCCTTCAAAAGATTGAATCGAGTGTTTGATTCGAGGAATTCAGGAAGGTACTCTGGATCCTTGAGTGTTCAACGAAGGTAAAACGTTGAAAGGTGCTCAGCGCAGGTAAAACGCTGAGTGAGAAATCCAACGTGAGTGAAGTGTTGGTACTGAAGAGTGGAATCTTCAGTGGTACGGTTGTGTGCACCCGGCAAGCATACGGTTCGGTTTGCAGTGCACCAGTTAAGCACTTGCGGAGTGGATTGTTGGTCTGATCAACCGACCGTGGATGTAGGAAGTGTTTTCCGAACCACGTAAAAAACTTTGTGTTCTTTACTGTTTTCCGTATTTACATTCTTACTTGTGCTATTACTTTGATAAACTGAAAACTGACTAAAGCATAGAGAAACCTAAAGACTAACATCGTGCTCAACCCAAAGGCTATTTCGAAACAAAAGATTTCCGCTGCGTGTGTTATCAGTCTGTCTAACCTATCCCTGATAGTCAGTAGGACTTATAACATCTCTGTTCAACAAACTCGACTGAAGCCTTAAGTGGATCAGTTAAGGACTCTGAACTTAACTGATCACTCCTTACTGAAGAGTGTTCAGTATCAGTCGTCAACTCCGGTTCAGTCAAAACACGTTTTGTAAAACAGGAGTCAAAGTTTGTGTTTAAAGTTTCGATTCAAAATCAAAAATAGCCTATAGGTGTATTCCCCCCCCCTATGCACCTATTCGAGACCCTCCGGACCTAACAACATGTAATACTTTGACCACTTCAAATAATATGGTATCTAATGCGCGCAACAGGGGGATTTCATCCAAAAAAAAATATGGTATCTCCTCCAACATGGGATTACAAATACACTCACAAAGAACCAACAAAATATGGATCATATTTTTATATAGAATTCACTTGGAACATTTTCAATATTTACACAAAAAGGAGGACAAGGAATCTACTACAACCGCTCCCATAATTGCTGCAACTTAACATTGACATTTCCCAAGCTAAGATTCAAAACAGACAATAACATCAATGTGCTTCACAATATCACTCCAAAATAGATTACTAGCAAACCTAACAAGCCTAGAGTTTCTTAGACATAAGTATGCGCAAGACATAGTGTGGTTTCGCATCATCGGCAAGTCCCATGAATAATTAAAGACCTTGCTTGTCACCTGCCAAGATTTCACATGCGTCAAATTTATCGCTCATGGTCAAAGTAGGCATGTTGCTCAATTGTTCGAATACTTCTTTTCTAGCTTTCCCCAAGTCTTTCCCATACCCAATACGCGATGCAATTATATCTGCTCTTTTGTCGGCGTTTTTGCTTATCTCCTTCAACAGTTCACAAAGACTGTCAAATGCTGCGTTAACTTTACGTTTCTTGCCCGAGACTCTTGCAGCAACTCCTTCCTTATCAGGTTGACACACACTGTCATCTGCCCCTTCGATCTCAGCCTCGGTCTCAAAATGGGGATGGTAATCACCTTGCACTCCATCGTTATCATCGTTATCAATATGTTGCATATCGTTTACTGTATCCGTGACGTCTTCTGCTGCCGTACCAGTTGCACGATCCTTTCCGAATATCTCTTTCCATTCTTCTAAGTGCAGCCAACTCTTAGAACGCATGTTGCGTGTGTTGGGGTCACACTACACACATGGAGACATCAAGGGAATCAACACAATAAGCTGTAAAAAATACCGTGCAAACTATGCCAAATTTTGTTGAAATTGTGTTTACCTTTACAATTTGATCCTATAGCTCGGCATCGCAATCTATCATGAACTTCCCATCAACGTTGAAACCAACTCCGCTCTTTCCCAACATAGCAATTAGTGAATTATAGTTCTTTTTCCACATTGAGATCTTAGAATGGATATGGGCCATGCCTTTCAAATCCGTCCCTGGAAACGTATTCTTAACTGCTTCTGCTAGCTTTCCAAGATACCCAGCTCGGAAGCCGTTATCCAACTTCCAACCCTGCACCACAAGCTCTTTCAAAGCAGCAATAAGAACCTCCTATTCCCCCACTGACCAACTACGTCGTGTCTTATCGGGTTTATTAGGCTTGCTACGTCCCATTTCATTGCTCGTAGAGTCTGATCGTGCATCCATAAACCACAGAATGAGCACACAACTATGGACATAAATTAAAAAATAAACGAGCAAAATAGCCTGATTTTCCTTATTCAAAGAAACCACCACAACTATGGACATAAATTTAAACATAAACGAGCAAAAATATCCTGATTTTCCTGATTCAAAGCAACCAACTGCCATCTTCAAACAAATAATTTCGCTATGCTGAAAGTGAGATTGATTCATTACTCATGACTCTTATGAACGTAAATTCGAAGTAACCACAACATATTATGGTCATATATGATATCACTTATAAAAAATTATATAACAGCGATAATCTTCTCACAAAAAAATGAGGAATCAATCGAAACGCAAGGAAGACGTAGATGGAAACGAAAATCACTGAAAAAACATGAAAATACTTACCTTGGTAGAACATACTCATGGTGGTTCGATTTCTTTTGCGTCAAAGCAACAACGACGCAAGGGGATTTTGAAAAATTCAATCGATTACGCAAGAATCACTATGAATCGACAATAGATAAGGCTTGTTAGCGGCAAGAGCGAAACTGAATCGATGAAGAAGACATTGCCCTGCGTTCATGAATTTGGAGGGTTCCTTCAACGTTTGGCGCCCCAAATTTTGAAAAAAGTGGCGGTATTCTTTGGGCTCATTTTTTTTTATCAATTCTGTCAAGGCTCAGTAGATAATTTTCAAATTAAGTAGAGGGTAATATGGTAATTTCACCATATATACCATCAATTAAATTATGTTATCAACATGTTATGCATAGATTATTTACTAGCTATCACACAGTAGATTAATTAATTAAACTCACAAAATATGGATTAATTATCTCTATGTAATTAATATCTTCATTCCTATACCACACTATCAAACGGACCCACTATTTAAAAATAATTGTCTCCCACTAATATCGCCATTTCAGATATTTTTTAAATAATGTAAACATTCGATTTTATTTTTGTCATCAATGCAAATTCTTTAATTGTTTGATTTTTCATGCAATGGTTAAAATTAAAAAGAATTAATGTATTCACTTCCATGGTAAATGATTTATTATTATTATTATTATTATTATTATTATTATTATTATTATTATTATTATTATTATTATTATTATTATTATTATTATTATTATTATTAAGTACGATAGAGTATTTTACAAGAAAAACCATTTTAAAAAATTTAGTTCAAAATTCATGCTTAACAAAACCTTTATAATCGCATGTTGATATATTCTATAAAAAATTATTGATTCGAACCTTGAAAATTATAAATGACTAAAAGAAATATCTCAATAGATTTTTTTGGGAAAATTTAAATACTTTAATACTATCCTCGTCCACAAAAAATAATGCTTATTGAATTGTTAGTGGAGAAAATATTTCATTTAAAACGTAGTGTTTATAATACTAACTCTTGTCTTGATACACTTATCTTTTTAGTTTATTACATTTATAATGATATTTTTCAAAAATAGTATGTGGTTTCTACCTTCTCTACACCCATCAAATAAGTGGTCCCTATCCACTTCAGATTCTTAACACCTTATTCTTAATCTCTGTGCCCAAAGTAAATGTGTCAAGATAAGTGGACGGAGTATTATGAGTAGATAATAAAGCCACCCATATAATAGATAGTTTCCAAAAATGACAAGATACTAATTTTTGTGAACATCCCGAAATTTTTTGTAGATATATGGAGTAAGTTTTAATAAAGTCAAATAACCTGAGAGCATCCACAGCGGGCCATTTTAAGGCCTGGATTGACGCAGCAAAACTGGCGCACCGCGCATTGAAGTGTCGTGGCGGTGCTCCCCCGATTGTTAACTAACAACCGGTGCTTAAATGAAGAGAGAGAGAGAGAGAGAGAGAGAGAGATTTCGTGTGCTACACGTGCTTGAAATGAAAAATGAAAAAAAAGTGGCTAGGTGGAGAAATAGAGAAGCAGTTATAGTCGCAGAGGATGGGGGAGAAAGAAGAAAAAAAAGCGGGGGGTTGGGGTGGGGTGGGTTTAAAATTTTGTTTTTTAATTTAATTTTTTTATCTTTTTTCTTTTAAAATCCTAGTAATTTTTTAAACTTTTTTTCATTTTCACCTTTTCAATTGTTGTAATGTTTTTAATTTTAAAATCTTATATTTTATTTTAGCTAATGTGATATTGAATATTTAATTTTAATAAAATATTTAATTTTAAAATAGAAGTATAGAAATAGGATTAAATGGAAATGAGGATTTAAGCACCTCCACAAGAGCATCCACACAGTGAGGGTGACTTGGTAGCTGACTTGATAGAAGGGGGACCACAATGAGTAAGAAGGCCATAGTGGGGTGACTTGATAGCTTACTTGATCTTTTTAGTTTTTGATTTTTGTATTTTTCATCTAAATTTAATTGCACAAATTTAAATAACATAATTTACTTCAAATTTAAATTGCATTAATTTTAAAATCCTAAAAATTACATAAAAAAAATTACATAAATCTTAAAAATTTAAAAACATATCCTAAAATAACTATTCCGGCACTAGAGGTCTGAAATGTGCCCAAACGTGCTCGATCAAATCATTTTGGAGCTGAGCATGTATCTGCCTATCTCGAAGAAGTGCATCTCTTTGCACATATTGCTCGAAACAAACCGGGGTTGCTCGAGCACTCTCCGTCGAGTCACTACTAGACGCCCTGTGTCCAGCGTCGTCATCTCTTCAATGGGTAGCTCTTTCACCTTCGTTCTCCACAATCGTGTTGTGGAGAATGATGCAACACATCATGATGTCCTTGAAATGCTCGACGTACCAACCCCGCGCCAGACTTTGAATGATTCCCCATCAAGCTTGAAGCACTCTAAAGGCACGTTCGACATCCTTCCGTACCGATTCTTTCATCTTCTTGAACCTCGCCTCCTTTAGATTGGTCGCTATCGGTGGACTCTTGACGAAGTAACGCCACTCCAGATATATTTCATCGCACAAGTAGTAGCCCATTTGGTAGTAGTGTCGGTTGGCCTCAGAGATCACCGGCGTCGTCGTTCCATCCAACACGTCGGAGAACACAGGCGACTGGTTCAAAACGTTGATGTCGTTGTTCGAACCGGCGACACCGAAGAAGGCATGCCAAATCCACAAATCGTGGGATGCAACGGCCTCCAAGATCAAGGTGGGCTCCCCTTGATCACCGCGTGTATATGCGTCATGCCACGCCTTTGGGCAATTCTTCCACGCTCAATGCATACAATCAAGACTATCGAGCATCCCGGGAAATTCGTGTCGTGCCTCGTGCATCTGAAGAAGGAGTTAGACGTCCTCCGGCGTTGGACGGCGAAGATAATTGGCTCTGAAGCCTGGATGACAGCCTTGTAGAATCTCTTGAGGCATAGATGCCCCGTCATGTCGACGACCTTGAGATACTCGTCGAAAGTATCCGCACTGACACCGGTGGCTAATTGGTGGATAGCCACCGTGCATTTCTACAAAGGCGTGAGAGAGTCCCGACCTCATGCATCATGGCTCATCTGGAAGTAAATATCTTCACCTTGCACAACATCGACGATGCGCAAGAACAACTCCTTCTGCATCCGAAAACAACGTCGGAAAAATGTAGGCCCGTACGTCGGATTGTCGTTGAAATAGTCTTGCATAAGACGTAAATGAGCAGCCTCACGATCACGGTAGACGTATTGCCGGTGATGAACAACATGTTCCGGCTCCGGTTGGGAGTACATTTGAACAATCAATTGTTTTTGCAACTGGATCTCATCGATGATCTCTTGTTCTACCCCGTAGGACGAAGACGACGAAGTATCATCAGACCATTCGACCATTTTTAGAGGAAGTGAATATGAAAATGTAGTAGAGAAATAGATGAAGATTAAAGGAGAAAATTATTTGTGTGTGTGAATGAAGAAATGAGGGAGAGGTATTTATAGAAAGGAAAATAAAAAAAAAAATAAAAAATAAAAAGAAAAAGGTGAAGAAACGGCTAGAAAGCCATTGGAATTAAAAAAAAAGGAAAATTCGGCTATATAGCCGTTAGTTCCGAATTTAATTTTTTTTTAATAAGCTCGTGTCCACACGCGCCTTGAATAACCAAGATCAGGCCTTACCCGATAAATCGGGTAAGCCTCGAGTTCATGGAGGCCACAGTGGTGGACACAATCTGTGGGTGACTCGAGTGGCGCAGATCGAGTCACCCACTGTGGGTGTTCTAAGCACCTATGCATTGGAGGGGAGGAGGTGCTTAAGGTGGGGACCACCATTTAAGCACCTCCCATTGGATATGCTCTAAAAGGCTAAAAGTAAGCAAGCTTTTGAAAGGAAAATCTCTCTCTCTCTCTTACAAGTTTCAAGTGTAAGAAAAAGAAAAATCAAATACTAAACTATACTCTATGCATTTCGTAAGAGGGTATCATATATGAGATGATACGAATTTTAAGAACATATTAATAATGTGTTGTGTGAAAATGAGTGATTGTGATTGAATTATTGTGAGATTATGTAAAATTGAGTGATTATGATTTTAAAAAAAATGATATTATGTCCCAAAATGAAAGTAATACTTTTTTATGAGACAAATAAAAATAAAAAATGTGATATTTCTTATGAAACGAAAAAATATTATATTTGAACTAGGAAGACAATAATTTCAAAACAATTCACTTCACTAAAATCACAATAAATTTCATCGAATGTATATTAGCACAGGGTACACGATCGAGTACGTTTACAATGGAAAAGAAATTTAAAGTACAAATCTGTACTAAGAAAAATAAAAGAATTAGAAAATAACAACGAGAGAAACTAAAACTGATTACAAACTAAAACAAATATGAAATGATGTCAAACAAACAAGAAATGATGTCGAGTCGAGATGGAACTCTTCCCGCAAAAAGAATTTCGTCCCGGTAGTGCTATCGGTGTAGGTGATTCTTCTCCAAAACAATAACATCTCGACGGATGTAGCATCACAATTCCGACGAGTTCTGGCGAACTGAACAAGATCGAGAAATTAAGGCTACGTGTGTGTGCGCGAGGCCATGACCTTCATCAAGCCCACTAGCAAGCCCACAAGTTATTACCTCCATGAGCATTGATATTTTTATACATGAAAACACTTTTCAAGTGTTATTTTCTTACACAACATTCAAACTTTGATATACAATATCTCATTAACCGAAAATCGATTTTAAAACTTCAAGTATACCACGTTTATTTACTCGAGACGTAGATTAATATCCAATAATTATTCAATTAAATAATAAATATTTAATTAAATAATTAATTTTCAGATTGGTCTTAAAACTAATATTTCTAACAATATATACATCTCAGTTCAGTTATGATTTTGCATTCACGAGAAACAAATCTAATGGAATCCAAAATTCCGAGATTTCAGAGGCAAAAATCTTTATTCAATTCCAGATACCCTTGTCCGAATACAAAAATTCAGGAAATATTAGAGAACGAAATATAATTATGACGCCGATAATCAGATTTTGAAATTAATAAGTGCAGTAAAAAAAAGCTCTAAATTATAAATGTGGCAAAAGTCACAAGTCATAACCCCCATCTTCTTCAATCGGCAGAGCTCCCTTTTTGTTCCAGATTTGATCTTCAATTTTGTGCATAATTTGAAGGAGGGCCGAAATTTGAAGCAGAAAGATCATCATGCACTCCTTCGCCTACAGAGCTAATGCTCTGCTAACGTTCGCCATCACCATTCTTGCGCTAATGTGCGCCATGGCCTCTGTCTCCGACAACTTCAATTCGCCGTCGCCGACCTCTGAAGTTCAGGTAAACTTTGAATTTTGACTGTCTGTGTGTTTTGATTAGTTGATTGGATTTTGTTTTCGGCCCTGATTTTGTTTTTATCTATGCGGGTTTTAGGTGTCGCATATCAATTGGTTCCAGAAGAAACCGGACGGTGATGATGAGGTAATTCTTTCGTTCCGGAGTGTTAATGTGTAGATTTGTGCGAGTAGAGATTGAAGGAATGATTATCGCTTTTTTGGGGGGAGTCTTGTTTTTACCGGCAGTAATGCGTGGACTGACCTATCTGCAAATCGAGAACTGTTAGTTGAATTATTTGTTGCTCGAATTCGAAATTTAGGCTTTTGTTATTTCCAAAATGTTTCATTTTTTGCATATATCAAAAAAAAGTTCTAGCTTTTTCAAGTGGATCATGCAATTGTAGCCTATTGTCAGCCTATAATTCCACATACAGGGCCCTTTTCATGTGTTATCTTGTCACTGATGTCGGATGCTCGTGTATCACGGGGGAATTACTGGTACGCAGTATTTTTCATTGCCGCTGGCAAAGCTACTCTGTGAAGGAGATCTTATTATGTGAAAAAGTTTTAAAATTAATGGGTCCTAAAGATGTAATCTAGTCGTTATGAAAAACCTGTTCAGAGAGTCTAGATGCATGTATCTTGAAATGAAAGGGACTAAACAGGGCCTTCTTTTCTCAATGACTCTTGGATCAACCTTTTAAGACTAACTAGCTTCCCAGGAAGCCGGGGACTCACTTATACATTCTTTAACTGTCAAAATCTATTGCGCAAACATGTAGATGAATCCTAAATGCTGGTGATTCAACACTGTTTTGGTGTCAATGTATTGTTATTTTCTATATCTGTAGTTGCTTTTACTTTACATAAGGTTTATAGATGCTCCTGTTCCTTCCTGTATATGTTTGGCTTGATCTACAATAATGCATTACAGAAACTTGATTATCATAGTGGGTAACATCAATAAAAGCTCTGGCACAAGTCTTCCAATAATGTCAGTATAATGGATCCATCATCCTAAAGTGTTAGTCACTATTTTGTACAAGGGAATAGCCATCTCTCATATTTGTTAGGACCAGTCAAAGTGAAAATGACGCATCAAGTATCCTATATCTCTCAGTCTTGGTGGAGCAGGTTGCTACTTAATTATATATAGTGTCATAGTGGGAGCAATTTTCTCCACAAGTCTTCTAAACCCTATCACATGTCAGAATTTTTTGATGTATAAATACTGTCTAATGTCAATTAGTACAAATAAGGCATAATAGTGGTAATTTCCACTCCCTCTGTCCCTAATATGATTTTCTACATTTTAAGCATGTATTTTTAGGTGGAAGTTGAGAAAGCAGTTTTAGTTTGTTTAGGTTTTCAACCTGAAATCGGATTCTGATAAAAGTGAAATTATACACTATTTTACATATTACTTGCATAAACATCCAAACCATGATACATTTTAGATATCTTATAATTTCTATAATGATTGTACCTTGTGATGCAAGAGATAACCAATTTTTGCTGGTTTAAACTTCAGGAGTAATCTTGAGATTTACCTCTTTGTAGTGCCTATGTCTTCCATTTCTTCCTCTTCTTCTTCCCCTAATGCTTTGTAATCATCTGATTGGTGCTCGGAGTTTCTAATGGTCTTAATCTTCTCCAATTTGTCTTCTCGTGTTTCATGGTTTCAAATGGATTGTGATAGTATTCCAAGCTTTGTTAATAAGATGCCAGTAATGTCTAATGATGCATATGCATTATTATATATTAAAAGAGAACTCGGTTTGTCTGCTAGTTGAGATTTGAAGAAGGCCTACTTTTCTGCTTGATGAATGTGTTTCATCTTCACAGTTGTCCTCTCTATGTGTTGTTTCCCGTTTGTGGACTATCCTTGTAGCTTCCCTACATTGAACATTACATGAACCTAAACAATGGGAATGATATAGTATTCAAATTTTTTGGCTCTCCTCTTCCAGCTACCTGCCGTTGGCACCACCTCTATTCAGGGAGGGAATATGTGGACTGGCATTGATCTGATGATCTATGATTTGATAAACAAGTGCATTGTTTTATGCACTGTGCTAATAATAGAAATTAAAATTGTCTTAGTTTCTTGGTTTCATTTTGAGAAACAATTAAAGAGTTGGTGGCTTACATTTTTGTTTAATGAGGATTTCAACATTATGCAGGTTAGCCTGACACTGAATATATCTGCAAACTTAGAGTCATTGTTTACATGGAACACAAAGCAGGTTTGTCCATATTCGCTATATTATACTTTGACTCTGACTAGCCTCCTATTTTTGGTACTTCTAGTTGGGAGGATATCCTTCTAATCTCTGTAACCTGTGAGCTTTGATTGATTTGTATCTTATTTTGTGTCTTCTGTATATCCTGAAGGTTGGTTTAACCTTACCATTTTATCGTGTATTCATTCGCACATTTCAGTTGGTATTACACTTTTTCTGCATAATCTATGCATAATCTACACTGTTGCTCGATTATAGGCTATGCAAATTTACTAGAGCCTGAGGACTGCCTAGGCTTCTCCAATTATTGTTACTTCAAACTTGTTCCCATATAATGTTTTCTCTGCATCTCTCTTCTTCATAGGTTCAAATTTTCCAAGCTAGGGAAAGATAGAAGAACACAGTGCTATGTGCTAGCTCCTTAATTTAGGCATAATTTATTGTAATTTACTACTGAATTTCCAACTACTTGTTGCTGTTAAAGTTAATTCAGAATTGACGAACTATTCGTCTTGGTTTCTGTAGGTCTTTGTATTCTTAGCTGCTGAATATGAAACCCCCAAAAATGCGCTAAACCAGGTAAGCGAGTGAGGCTGTTGTTTAGCTGGCTTTTATTTTATGATCAATTTGTGTTATAAGATATAGTTGTCATAGGAAGTCTTGAAAAGGTAACCTACCTTTTCAATTACTTTAGTTGCTTGTTTCATTGGTAGTACATGTTTCCCTCGAGTCTTGGCCTTGATCGCTTGCGCAAGATCACATTTTTTATTTCAATTTATTTTCTCTGCGGTGACGAGGATATGTATCTTTTGTTTTGTAGGTCTCTTTATGGGATGGTATTATTCCTTCCAAAGAGCACGCGAAATTTTGGATTCACACTACTAACACCAAGTATCGTTTCATCGATCAAGTGAGTTCATCTCCGTTACTTTTGGGTTATTTAGGTTTAGCCTATTTTAAGATTAACCAGAATTTGTTCCCTTTTTTTTTATATAGGGAAGCAATCTACGAGGTAAAAAGTTCAACTTGACATTGCATTGGCATGTTATGCCCAAGACCGGCAAGATGTTTGCCGACAAAATAGTGATGAGCGGCTTCCGCTTGCCGGAGGCCTACAGATGATCAAATTGGCATATCTGCTCTAACTTTAGCCTTTGGAGAAGAAGATGAGAAATGGAGTTTACATTCGAAAAAGTACATTTAATGGATTTTTTTCACTACTTATAGAACTTGTAATTTAAGAGTTCCAAATTTTCGTTTCAAAAAAAAAAAAGATTTCAAATTTTGTTTTTAACTTTGTCAAGGTTGCTATACATTTATTTGAGACCCTGAAAGGTGATTGGCTAAGTTGGTGCATGAGTTTCGCTTAAAATGTACTCCCTTCCCTTCGTCTCATTAGTAATTTTTCAATTATTATATTAAAACGCCTCATTAGTAATATATTGTATTTTCTTTTTTAATAAAAATTTAATCATTTCAAATGTTACTTTTTCTGTTCACGAAATACTGTTTTAATTTAGGGTTAATAGCCGGAAAATACACGAACTATTTTTAAATTTGCATATTGCACATCAGCTTTAAAATTAGCTCCAGAATACATCACCTTTTAATTTTGTTGCAAATTGCACACGCGTTGACCATCACCTTGATCGGTGTTGACGTGGCACCGGAATTTTCAAACGTGGACTCACCGGCACTCAAAACGACATCGTTTTGAGTGAGTATCAATTAAAAAAAAAAAAGGAAAAATCATTTTGAAGGGTCGAAGCAGAGGTCGCCGCCTCCCTCACTCCAGCGCTGCCTCCTCGTCGCCGCCTCCCTCAGTTCACCGGAAGAAGGGTCGAAGCAGAGGTCACCGAAAGAAGGGCCGAAGCAGATCCAAGCCCTAAAGCCCCAATTCCAGCCACCACCTCCCCTCCTCGTTTTCCCGCCGCCAATCCAAGCCCTAAAGCCCCAATTCCAGTCACCACCTCCCCTCCTCGTTTTCCAGAGCGAGGGCAGCAGCGTCGGCTTGGAGGAGGAAGACGAAGTAGGTGAGGCGGCGGGAGTTAGCAGCGTCGATGAGGAAGTCGCGGTGGCGGGGCGTCAGAGCGGGGTTGCTTCGGTAGCCTCGGATGCTCAGTGGTCAGGAGAGGAAGTCGCGGCGGCGACCACCACAACATCATCGCCGCAACACCACCACAGATCCCCAAATCCTCAGCCACCAACAACACCTGCTTACGTGCTGCTTCACCCTCGCCGCCCCCGCCCCCGCCGACTCGAACTTGGAGCTTTTGCAGAGTTTGGGGTGTGAGGCTGTTTTGGTTAGTGGAAATGAGCTTAGGTTGGAGAATATTGTGGCTGCTGTTTTTGTAAACATTGACAGTGAATTTGATTTGGAGAATATTGTGTCCGCTGCTAGAATTTCTGGGAAGATGGTTAATGTGCTTCTGCTGAAGATTATTGTTGATTGTTGAGTGATTTGGGTGGTGGAGGTGGCGGTTGAGTGGAGGTGGAATGGGGGAGGCAACGATTCCAGATCTGGGTGGTGGAGGTGGCGGTTGAGTTGCCGTGCTGATGTCGGAGAGGCGTTCCTCACCGGAGAAGTAGGCGGCGTCTGGCTTGCTGCGGTCGCCGGTGGACAGAGGGAGGTGCCGGCGGTACTTTTCGTCGTCGCCGGTAGATCTAGGACTTAGGGAGGAGGGAGACATTTTTTTTTAAGGAAATTTAATTTCTGGGCAAAACGACGTCGTTTTGCCCACGTGGCTTGCCAACGTGTAAAATATTGTCCACGTCATCGCCGGTCAAACTTAAGAGTTGCCGGAACTTTCGCCGTGTGCAATTTGCAATTAAATTAAAAGGTGGTGTATTGTGGGGCTATTTTTGAAGGTGATGTGCAAAATGCAAATTTGAAAATAGTTCGTGTATTTTCCGGCTATTAACCCTTTAATTTATCATTTGGATCCGTACATAAAAAATTGTTTTAATCTATTTTTAATAAATTTATGGAATTTTTTTCACTCACTAACATGTGGCCATGTGGGCCTCATTTTTCACTAATCAACTTAATTAATTTTTCCACTTCCTTTCATTTGTGGACTCCTTTCTCAACTAATTAAATAAACAACATAAATTTTTTTAAAGCTAGTGTCTTCCTCCTTTTGGACAATATTTCGTGGGTGGAGGAAGTATTTTTTTGGGTTAATTACGCCAAAAACCATAAACTTTGGGCCGATTTCCAAACTTGCCATGAACTTTTTTTTATCAAAAATTTCCTGAATTTAAGGACTTGAACAATTTTTTCATGCTTTCTAAAAATCCCCAAATTCAAAGCTGACATGGCACATTTTAAGTTACTGGAAAAATGACGTGGAATTGCCGGACGATTAATAAAACGACGTTGTTTAGGTGTGATAAAACGACGTCGTTTTGTCATGTGTGTAGTCTCTCTCTCTCTCTCTCCACTTTCTCTCTCCTGGAATTGACGTCGCCGCCGTGAATCGAAGCTGTTGCGTGAAGATAAGGCGCAGCTATTGCCGCTGCCTACCGCGAATCGGAGCAGGGGATGAGCCAGAGTTTACCTATTAATTGCTCTGATTTCCTCCGTCTCTTCCGCGACTAAGACGTCTGCTAAAATTGGGGGCAGCGGCGGTGGTTCACCGAGCCCAAAGCCAACGGCCCCTTCGTACCTCATTTCCTTCTCGCCAGCCCCTTCACGCCCTCGTCTCTCACTATCGGCGACATCCGCATAGGAATTCGATGGAATCAGCAGACGTTTGGTGGCGGAGGCGGTGGTGAGGAAAAACGACGGCTTCTTTTTCCATAAGCAGATGAGGAACTAATTTCCACTCCACTTTTCTTTTCCGATTTAATCACCTGAAATCACCTAAAATAGGGTTTCGATTTAATCACCAATTTCCACTCCACTCCACTTTTCCACAAGCAAATGAGGATTTGTTACAATTTTCTGAAGCTTATGTTTCTTCTGAATTTTTCCTTGTTAATGATGGTGGTGGATTTGGTGATGATGGTGGTGGAGGGCGGTGGAAAGAGAGAGGGCGGCTGAGCGATGGACGTGCGTGGGTGGTTGGCGGCGGCGGATCTGGTGATGGTGGTGGGGGAGGGCTATGGAGAGAGAGCGGTGGCAGAGGGGCTTCAATGGTGGGGAATCTGCGGGGGTGGTTGGCGGCGGCGGATCTGGTGATGATGATGGTGGAGGGCGGTGGAGAGAGAGAGGGCGGTAGAGGGGGTTCGATGCGGCGGAAGAGGAAGGCGACTGATCTGGTGATTGTGGGAGGCGGCGTGAGGTCTGGAACGACGCGAGAAGGAGGAAGGCGGAGGTGGTATTCCTCGGCGCTGCTTCGTCGGAGGAAGGCAGCGGCGGTCCTTTGGTAGCGGTCCACCGGCCGACTTGAAGAAGGGGGAGGGAAAATAATTTTTTTTTTATTTTTTTTATTGTTTTTCCAAGTACGTGCCACATCAGCTCGGTACGTAGGCGATAGGTCAGCTTGGTATTACCACGTAAGCGACACGTCAGCTTGGAGCTTCACCGGAGTAAAAAAGCATGAAAAAATTGTTCAACCCCTTAAGTTCAGGGAATTTTTGATAAAAAAAAAGTTCATGACAAGTTTGGAAATTGGCCCAAAGTTCATGGTTTTTGGCGTAAAACCCTATTTTTTTTATATAAAACCATTTAAAATGTTATTAACAGTGAGTTCACCTTATTTTATACATTTAACTCATTTAAAATAATTCTTAAATATCTTTCATTAATTTATTTTATACACTAATTATACTTTTTTTTATTCAAAATCAATGGGACATTAATACGTTGGTTCTCTTTAGGTTGTTTAATACGTAGATGAGTGATGATA